>NW_017731975.1:83302-100148 GCF_001890085.2 Hipposideros armiger | reverse complement strand
TTTTTTTTTAATGTAGGTCCAAGTTTGTGATCTGTGTTAAGTTTCCTGAGACTCCCATAACTAAATGGCATAAAATGGGTGGTTTAAACCACAGAAATTTATTGTCTCACAATTCTGGAGGCCAGCAATTTGAAATCAAGGTGTCTGCAGGATCGGTTCTGCCTGAGGGATGGGAGGGAGAATCTGTCCCATGCCTTAGCTTTTGATAGTCTCAGACATTCCTTGCTTTGTCAATGGTATTCTGTTTGTGTCTGTACATTATCTCCCCTTCCTGTGTCTGTCTCTGTGGCCACATTTCCCCTCTTCATAAGGACACCATTCGTATTGGCTTCGGGCCCACACTAATGATTTCATTTTAACTTGATTATCTCTACAAAGACTCTATTTCCAAATAAGGTCACATTCTCAGGTACTGGAGTTAGGACTTCAACATATCTTTCTGTGGGGACCCAATTCAGCTTGTAATAGTCTGTGTCCTGGACCTCCCAAATTCATGTCCCCCTCACATGCGGTTTCTGTTCACCCTATCCCAATGTCCCCCAAATCCTTATCATTTCAGTGTCAACTCTAAGTGTAAAATCTCATCATCTAAATCGTTCAAATTAGTTACGAATGAAGCTTGGGTTATGATTCATTCTGCAGCAAAATTCCTCTCTCCCTGTGAACGTGTGAAAGCAAATAAATTCTCTGCTTCCAAATTCAATGGGCAGGCATAGGATAGACGTTTCTATTCCGAAACAGAAAAATATGAAGAAAAACGGGGTCATGGTTCCTAAACGAATCTGAAAACTAGCCAGGCAAATTCTATTACATTTTAAGACTACAAACTAAATCTCTTTGGTTCAATGCTTTGTTTCCTGGTCCCACTGGGGTGGCAGGCTTGGGTGGTGGCCCTGCTCTTCTGACCTGGGAAGCGACCCCACCCTTTGGAAGTGATGATGCGGCCCTACATTTGGAACTGAGGAGGTGGTTGCCCAGCCTCCTGGGCCTTTGGCCTCAGAGTCCCCATGTCAATGACAAACCCACCAGCTGTTGAACTTCCCTTGAGGTCACTCTTTCCTTTCCTTAAGAATAACATATGTTGATAGCCAGATAGCTCCATTCACCTGTTTCCTGCCTGTAGAATCCAGAAGTCTGAAAGCCTTCCTTCATTTCATCTCATCTCTATCTCCTTCAGTCCAAGCTGGAATTAGACTCAGTCATCTAATTGGCTGAAGTAGTCGATTAGATTCACAAGTCACATGCCTAGTCCCTTTTGCAAATGGTTGTCTGGTGAACACCATTATTACTTCCTACGTTTCTTCTATTCTCACTTTCTTTTCCTGCTGGCATTCTAATTACACTTATGTAACAACTTTTGATTAATTAACCAAATATTTATTGAACACTGCTATGCATCAAATACTATTTTAAGAACTAGAAATATATGTGTGTATAAAAGAGACAAAAATATATTAGATGAATTTTAAATTGTATGGAGATATTGGCAGGGCATTTATAAATAATTGCACCTTTGTCCATGTAGATATTGCAGACAGTGTCTAGTACTTTAAGTATATCATGTTTTTATACATTTATTGAGATATCACTCATAGAATTTACAATTTACCCTTTAAAGTATGAAATTCAATGACTTTTTATATATTTACAGTTGTGCATCCATCGTCACAATCAGTTTTAGAATAATTTTATTGCACAAAATAAGACCCTGTGTGCCTTAAACATCATTCTTCAGTCCTTCCATTCTTCCTTCTAGATATAGGCAATCATTAATTGCTTTCTGTCTGTGTAGATTTGCCTATCTTGACATTTCATATAAATAGAATCACAATATGTGGTTCTTTGTAAGTGTCTCTTCACTTAGCATAATGTTGTCAAGGTTTATCTACATTATAGCAAGTAATGGTATTTCGTTTCTTTTTATTGTTGAATAATATCCCATTGTATGGATATACCACATTTTATTTATCCATTCATCAGTTAATAAACATTAGGTTGCTTACATCTTTTAGCTATTAAGACTAATGATGCTATGATCATTTGTGTACAAGTTTTTATGTGAACACATTTTCATTTCTCTTTCGTTTAATTTAATTTCACCTCTCATATATACCTAGGAAAAGAATTGCTGGGTCATGTGGTAACTCTATTTTAACGTTTTTTTTAGGAATTGCCAGACTGTTTTCCAAAGCAGTTGTACCATATGACACTCACACCAGCAATGTATGAATGTTTCAGTTTTTCCACATCTTAGCCAATACATCACTACCTATCTTTCTGATTATAGTCATCTTGGTGACTGTGAAGTGTTATCTCATTTATTGTGTATTTCTCTGATCATCAGTGATGCTGATACTGAGCATCTTTTCATGTGTTTTTTGGTCTATTTGCATATCTTCTTTAGAGAAATATCTGTTCGTATCCTTTTCTCGTCCTTTAATTGGGTTACTTGTCTTTTTATTACTGAGTTATAAAAATTTTTAAATGTATTTTAGATGTTAGGTGTGCAGCTGAGCTGGGGGAAAGAACAGAGCTGCCAGGTGTCAGAGTAGCTATTCAAAGCAACAAGCCAAAAATGAAAGAGTTAAACCTTTAATCACTTACTGAGATGGCATATACAAGAGGCTAAAATCAGAGAAAGCACTGACTCTTCCATTTCATTTTCCCCTGTGAAACAACACACCAGTTGAGGGTGAGGTGGATCAGCATAGATATGTGGGTTGTCTCACTTTTGAGAAAGTTCCAATGAAAGTCCCTGGCGGTTTTGTGGACCTTGGGTTTGGAGGAAGTGAAAGGAGAAAAGACTAGGAAATGTGAAAGTCCCAGGTACTGAGTTAGAATAGGGCAAAATGTCTTCAAAGTACCCCCCACCCCCCCCCACCCCCCCGCTTAAGAAGGTCTCAGCAGAGATATCTGACAAGTTCTAGCCAGTACCTCGGATAAAATGACCTAGGAATAAAAGCACTGGGGCTAGGAATGCAAATTTGCAAAGAACATGATCTTGACCAGCCAGAGAGGCTTGAGTCCTTGGTTACAACTCCCTTTAGAAACTGCAGTGTCCTGAGCTGTGTACCAAGTCTGGTGTGAGGAGGGCAGCTTTCTCCTATGAGGCTGCCTGGGAAAGCCTCTGTAATCACCTATGTCAGACCTGAAAAATCACACACAGGTTTTTTTTTTATTTGTTTTATTTTAACCAGGAGTTGAACTCATTACTAGATATAAGACTCTTATCAGATACATGATTTGGAAAACTCCTGTTATTGACCTTGTCTCTTCACCTTCTTGATGGTTTGAGAAGTTTTTATTGATCTATCTTTAAGCTCATTGATTCATTCCTCAACCATGTGCAGTCTACTGATGAGTCCATCAAAGCCATTCTGCATTTTTGTTTCAGTGTTTTTGATTTCTGGCATTTCCTCTTGATACTTTCTTAACAATTCCATCTCTCTGCTTATGTTACTCATTTGTTTTTACATTCTGTCCACTTTTTCCATGAGAGTCCTTAGTATATTAATCATATTTTAAATTCCGAGTATAGTTCCAACATCTCTGCCATATTTGAGTCTAGCTCTGACACTTGCTTTGTCCCTTCAGACTGTTTTGTCTTGCCTTGCAGCACGCCATGTCATTTTTATTGAAAGCCTGACAGTTTGTGTTGGAGAATAGGAAGGCCTAATCTGGATGGGAATGGGTTGTATTTAACGTTTATTGTAGCTGTAAGTGCCAGAGTTTTCAGATACATCTAGGGCACTTATTTTATTTGTCCTGTTGATTTTGGACTTTTCCAAGTACTACTACTTGGAGAGCGTCTGTGTTTTGCACAACTAGCAGCTGCAATCCACTATGATTACCTGTTGGTGTGGTGATCATGTGGGGTTGGGGGGAAGAACCATTCTTTATCTTAATAATAAACCTCTTTCTTCTCGTAGGAAACATTTCTAATTTTTATTCATAGCATTATAAATCTAATTGCAAAAATATAGATTTACAGAACTACAGATCCATGACAAAACAGGAGGAAAATAAAGCATTCCAGGGACATCTTACAAAGTTCCAAAGGAACACACACTGGCTAAAAATCTATGGTTATACTGTGGTTGCACAACAGGCCATATTTATTCCTGCATTTTCTCAATAAGGTCTTCTTTATATTTGTTTTTCTCTTTCCAACCTGTCATGATTTGGCTTTGTGTTCAAGAATTTTTTTCCTCTCTTTGTGTAGTTTTAGCCTGGTGATAACCACCTTGCTTGGGTGAATGCCTACATGGGCAATGATGCTTTTAGCCTTCTCATGTGGTCCCCATTCGATGTAAATGGTATCTTTTTTTTTTTTTGTACACCTGCACCACATGATCAATTTTCTGACCTTTGTGGTGTCCCCAAACCACCTGGACCTTGTCCTTGCTATGGGCATGGAGCGGACATTGTACTTCTGCTGCAGCTCCTTGGAGAGCCTGGCAGACGTGATCTTCCTGCGCATGTGCGAGGGATCATTGCAGGGGTGTTGGCGGTTTTGGGGGCAGTCCTAGATCACCAAGGGGTTGAACTTCCTGATGACTGTGTACCTGGCAGATGGTGGGCTCAGAAGTGTGTGCCTTCACATGTATTTCTTAGATCCCTTCATTCCCTTAAGTGAAGCATGAAAGCTAGAGGATGGTGAAGTGAGAGGAGTAATCTTATCTTAGGGTGGGATAAGGCACTGGTAAAATTTCATTTTTCCCTGAAGAGTAGGCCGTTGGTATGGAGAACGCTGTAGGCATATTTCACTATTGTTACTCTTTCCCTTTTATTGCCAGAGCCAGGAGAGGATCTTTCTCAGCATTTCACCATGAGAACCTGGTGTGTTTCCTGTAGGTAAAGCCCAGGGAAGTGTGAGGCCCCTAGAAGACTGTGACCACCAGGAGTTTCTCTCCAACAAGCTGTTCATACTCAGTCCCCAGCAATTTATCACAATCACCATTGAAGTGTTTCTACCAGTTTATGGTTCCAGCGGTTTCTGCTCTTTAGGAAAACAGGTCCCAGCTGTGACTCTCTGGAGTTACCAACCTGTCCAGATTTTGAGGTGCCAGTTTTCCCTATGACTCAGTTCTCTGGTAGGTCTAAGAAAAGTCAATTTTCAGTTTGCTCAGTTTTTATTTTTCTTGCTATAAAGATGGGAGTGATGAACACACCGTAAGTTACGTAAATGTCGAATCACTGTGTTGTACACTTGAAACTAATATAATATTATGTGTCACACTCACTTTAATTAAAAAAAAGAAAGAAAGAAAACAGTGTTTTCACTGTCCCTTTAGAGTTTAGAGACCAGGCTCAGATTGGCATCAGAACTGATAGAAATCAGCCGGCAACTTCAAGTCATGAGGCTGGGCTATAGCAAAGGGTTTTCTAATTGAGAGACACGCCTCTGTCCCTGACAACGTAGGGCAAGTGTCCAACAGCTTTGTTTTATTTTGTTGAAATCATTATGTATTTGAAAAATGGATAGTTTATGGATTCTGGAAAACTCCCTATAAAAACAAGACTCTTTGATCCACAAGTGTTTGTTTTTCATCATCCAGAAAAAAAACAACAAAAAAAAACCAAAATGAAAAAAAAAACACGACTAACAACAAATAAACACAGTACAAAACACTAAAATAAAACCAAAATTTAGGAGCTTTGAAGGCCTGTTCTTCAACCTAGAAAAATGTCTCACTGTTATGATATAGACAACTGTGTTGACATGACTGGAAATGTGGCCCAGGTCCTTCAACAGAAATGGTGGAGGTGTTCATGTAATGAGGAGTAGGAAGATGTTGTTTTATGAGCTGATTGCTTGGTTCCATATTGACTTTTTTGTCCATGCCAAGACTGGCTTCTATGGAGGTAAAAAAGTTTGTGTTCATGAGTCACCACCCTTTATTTTGCTTTCTTTACCAATTTCATTGCACCTTCAAATCTATCAGCTTCCATTATTATTGGGGGCAAATATTATTAAGTGACCATAAGTTGCATGGAAATGTGTGGGAAGGTATGAGAAACGTGATACATGGTTCTTGCTTCCCAAGGTTTCACAGTCTAGTGTTTTGTGCTGCTTGTTGCTACTTTGATTTAGTTCTACCTTCCTTGAATCTTACCCTGTATTTCCTCTTTAATGTTTTCACTAAACTACAGACCCTTGGAGGAGAATGTAGATCTCGTTTAGCCCCATTTATTTTTACAACTTGTGGTAAAGATAATGTTACATGTTATCCTTTCAGCTCGTGGTCCATCTAGAGAATTTACTTTATTCACTAATTTGTAGAATGGATGTAGGTTATCCATTCTGTGGATGTGATGGAGATTTTGTCTGTGGAGTACGGACAAAAGTGATATAAGCCATTTCCAGATCTGCCTTCTAAGTCATCCTACAATGTCTTTCTTGTCCTCTCCTTTCTGGTCTGTGGAGCCAAAAAATAAGGGATTTCAAAATAACAGAGCCACAATATGGAAGTGGGCTGGTCCCTAAATTACTTCTTGGTAGAGTGCTATCCCAAGGGCCATTTAGAAGTCACATGATAAAGCAAATCCTCACTGGACTTTGTGATTAGATTATGTTTTATTATATATTAATAATTGATTTATTAATGTGTAATAAATGAGGTTTGTGTAGTTGTTTGTTACAGCAGCTATCATTAAGTAATACACAGATAGTTGATTGAATCTCAGAGAATTGAAGTAATTTGTACTAGATGGCATATGACTTTGTGTCAGGGCTGGAATTAGAAGTTTCTGATCTTTAATTTGATGTCATTTTCTTATTACATCTTTTACTGTCCAATCTCAGCTATATATATATATATATATATATATATATATATATATTTATTTATTTATTTATTTATTTAAAAAATACAGCTACTGGGTTTTAAGACATTCATTCCTTTGGATACTTGCTGTTGCTTTTCCCAACATAATTGCTGAAATTCGAATTTCAAGAGGTCTAGCTAAAAGTAGGGGGAGGTGTAGATGGACATTAGGCAATTATTTAAAATCAAATCACAATAATTATCGCTAACTGTTTACGAAAAAAGTCTCTGTTTAGTTCCCAACTATCAACTCTTTGAATTGAAATGATAGTCATTTGAGCTTGTGAATCTGTAATTCCTTTTAAGTCCATCAATGCCGATGAGATGAGTAGGACAATTAAAGGTATCTGACTAAAGGAAATACTTTAGGGCCAAAATAAACTGTCAAAATGAAGCTAAATTTAGCTTTGCAACAGAGCAGATGTAAATCTAAGTGGGTTTCTCACCATCAGCTAAGAAAATAACAAAACATTGATGTCCCACAGAAGCATTTTAAAAAGGTGAAGACAGACGGGTCAAGGTTTGTAGTCTGTTTCCTCTAAGTTGCAAGCCTGAGATCAATTCCAGTAAAAGTTGAAGGTTACTTGAAGAAGTCTGACCTGTGTTCCCAATGCAAAACCCTTTATGGCTCTGACAGTGAATGGTTATGGCTAAATCACAAAATATAACAACTTGTGGTAACCATGCTATCACCACAAATGATCCAAGGAGTGTATGAAGATTGCTAATGAGAGGAAGACTATTTTCTTTCCCAATTCTCTTTTTCAACACAGTGAAACATTTGCATCAAGTGACTCAATGAAAAGCAAGCTGAATGTCTGTTGTTATGAAATCTTACATTCCTCCAAAGTGAGGGGAAAGAAAGAAAATAAAGCATAGGAGAAAGGTATTTCTATTTTACAAACAAAAAAAGTGACTCTTCTTTTTTTTTTTTTCCTGTAAGTTTTTCCTTAGGAAGTTGCTGAGAATCTGGTAGCTGTTATGAACTAAATTTCTGTTGGGACTGTTGAATTTTGCATTTCACATTTTGAAACAATTTCCACGTCTGATTCCCTATTTTTTTAACATTTGTAAGATAATTCCATGATGACTTTTAAAAGATATTTCCAGCGTCTTCTGCCAAAAATCTCTGAGTAACTTTTTCGACATTGTTTTCCTATAGGTCTTTCTTCAGAACTGATGAGGTTCTCATGTGCCCGAGGGCAGGACTGTGTGGCCAAGTAAGCATAATATGGCTTTTGAGGCATATTCATGTTATTTTGGCATTTATATAAAAATCAATACACTACACACCATATTGTTCCACAGTCATGATCTAACAGAAAAATATGTCTATATAGTATAAGAATACTTACTACGAAAATGAAAACCTTAAGGAAGGTATTTTAGAATAGAGTAAAATACATATATATATATATATATATATATATATATATATATATATATACACACACACACACTCTTGGTATGGTGTTAATTAAAACTTTGATAATACAGGCACTAAACCTTGACCCGAACAAGACAACCTATATGTTTAATACTCTATTAAAAGTAAAGAATTTTCTCATTCAATCCTCAGAAGATAAGAGAGATTGCACTACAAATACCCTTATTAATGCTGACAATCAGAATGACTTTGGGCTTTGACCTAAAGGGCAATGTCTTTGGCCTGTCAACTAAGGAAGCAACCTCATTGGAACTACCAAAAACCCAAAGGAAAGCCACGCCTGTTCTTCAAGGGGAAAACAGATGACAAATGACATGATGCACTTTCTCCTATAACCATTGTCTTTTTTTCCCTTGAGTAATTTTTCAGATATAGGCGGTCCCCAACTTGTAAGTTCACAAAGTTCATTTGTCAGGAGAACTGTTGAAAATGAGAACATTATGTCCCATAAAATCAATGTTCTGCTGGTGGTTACTGAGGTTGACATCTTTTTTTCTGTCTAAATCCCTCCCTTTTTCTGCTGCTGACAATGCCCTCTTCTATACCTCCCACTTTGTGGTCCTCACAAAGCACCTCCATACCCCTTGACAGCAGCTTTAGTCATAGTTCGGTAATTAGTCAAGGACGTGGACACGACTCAAGTTGAGACAATCATAGTAAAATCATAGTAATCCCTCCCTAGCCATAGTGATTTATCCATGTGGTGGGCATATGGCTCAAGCTGAGCATGGCTAATTGGGTTCCTTTCCAGAAAATGTTAAACTATAGCGCCTTCTCTGGTCTGAGGCTGAGGCTTTTGAATCCACTGCTGTTAGAATCAATATCTCCCACTGTGTGAAGACACTGGCTTATAATAAGAAAAAGTAAAATGAAAAGGTCAGGAGAAGTAGAGATAAAAGAGGAAGAAAGAGAGAAAGAGCTGACCACATTGGATCCCTGCTTTCCATAGTCAGAGGACCAGACTGCCTTTGTTCCTGTTTACTGAGCTTGATTGTTCAACAATTTGTTTGAGCATGGAAGCCTCCAGGAGTCTTAAAACAAAACAACCTCTCTCTTCTCCACTTTCTTTCCCCATTAAGTCTATTTAAATTGTGTTTCTGTCTCTTATTAGTAGGTGTCCTGTCTAAAAGGATTGGTTTCTCAGGCCAGGCTTTAGAAATGTGTTTTGTCCACAATGTAGGAAACGAGCCACTAGTATGAACCTGGGAACCCTGTGCTTCCTTTTTCTTCTGATCTGCTTTCAATAAGGGTTCAGCGAGATCAAAAAACCTAAAAAGAGAAGATTCAGGCCCAGCATTTTGAATGAAATATCTCCTTCACTGTTGTAACAATAATGATAACAGTATGGTGCAAAGGGAACATACTGATTCTCAGAATTCTTCCAATTTCCTGGGATCCTCAGCCCAATAAACAGCCCCAACAGACTTTCAATATTGTGCTGGCTGACTGCTCAAAAGAGCATTTATGAAGGGGGCATGCATAATACTGACAATAACTGAAAAAAATGAGAGCTTTAATCATCTGAAAAAGGCTTATGGGATACTCACACACTTGTTCATACTGTTTTTTTTCCCTGAAACAGTTGAGTCATCTCAGGAAGTACAAAAAGCTTTTTAAAAAGTATTGCTCAAAATAGCAATTTTATTATTGTGATGATGATTGCTAATCAACACTTATTAGACTAATTCATCAATATTCCTCATTTCTGGAGAAGCACAAATCTTCCCAATCTGTGATAATACTTTGTCACGCTCTCAAACAATTTTTATGCACTTTTTAATTGTGGATGTTTATTTTATGTGTGTGCATTATGACCTCCTGAAAACACACACACACACGCACACACGCACACACGCACACACGCACACATATATGTGTGTTCATTCCCTTTTCAGCCATAGTCTCCACTGCTCTTTGGTATTACCACACTCAAATCAAATAAACCTGCACAACAGTGTGTTTGGTGAAAGGAAAGAAGTGGTGAAGAAGAAGAGTATACCGCTGCATTCATTTCATCCTACCACACTTTCAAATTCTCTATCCCTTAGGTGGGTTATCCTGTTTTGTTGTTGTTCTTGTTTGCTTTTTTTGGTTCTGTTTTGGTTTTTTGATGGGTACATTCATTTAATAAATTCTGTTGAGCACTTATTGTGTGTAGACACATGGTACACTCAAGAAATTGAAATATTAATAGAATAGAGTCCTTGGCAATAAGTTCTTAGACAAGTGGAGAGGCTGTCTCATAATCAGTGACTTTGAATAGTTACAATAGGTGATTTGAGTGTACAGAACAGTGGCACCACACTGCTTTAAGAAGTTAGAGGAAGTTATAGTTTAACCTCCTTCCTAGAGGAGATTATGGTTTAACTGCATCACAGAAGATGAGTAGAAGTAAACTCAGAAAAGCCTTGTGAGTATGGAGAGATAGTGCATGGGACATTGGTAACTAAACCGAGGACTTAGAGGAGTTTGTTTTAGGAATAAGATAAGGCATTGGGAAAACAATATGGCTTGTGAAGAAATTTGGTGTTGTAAGAGAGGTATGTGTGAACTAGTAAATGCTTACGGCTAGGAATTAAGAGATAAGTATGGGCCAGAGGATGGAGAGCTTTATATGACCATTTTATGATGTTTGACTCTATTTTTGTTGATAAGGAGGTAACTAGGGAATTTAAATAGGTCTGTAAGATAAACAGATTTACTATTTGATCAATTGCTATAGTGTCAGCATTGAGCGTTGATCTGAGTAAGATAATGTCATTACATGACTTGTGTACATGACGGGGGCTTAGCTACTTTGATTCAGCAAGAGTCCCATAATCACCCCCAAATGGCCATAGTCTATAAATACAAAGTTTACAGAAAAAGAGATGCAAATACTTTTAAACTTATTTATTAAAGCTCAATCTTGTTAATAAAATAAAATTAAAATCCCAGAGACATCATTTTTACCTGTTGGTAGAAATCTAAATCTATTAACACAGTTTGTGACAGCATGGGAAAATAGGCACTTTCTCGCATTTGATACATATATATTTTTAAATGTATACTTTGCATATATATCTAGTGTATATATGCTTACCCATAATGCTACTTCTAAGAATTATGCTACAATATACTTGCATATGTGTAAAAGTGATTATATACAAGGTTCTCATTGCAGTTATACATTATAAAAGCAAAAGATTGAAGACATTGATAGCACACATTATATACATGTATTGGAATGCTATGATGCCAGTAGGAAGAATATTGACAGCTCAATATAGAGAGAGGGAATGACCTCCAAAACATAATTTTATAAGAAAAAAGTGGTTCACAAGAATATATGTATCATGTGGTGCCATACTGATTAAAAAAAAAACACCACATGAGTGTGCGTACAATATTTTTGGAAGAATATATAAGGGATTGATAATAGGGGTTGACTCTGATGAGGGACCACAATAGAGGGGGCCTCAGGGATAGAGACTGACTTCTTAGTCATAGTATACCCTCTTGTATTTTCAAAATTTATACCACTTGAATGTATTACCTAGTCTAGAAAGTAAAAGAAGGAAAGAGAAGAGAGGAAGGGAGAAAAGGAGAAATGAAGGAAGAAAGGAAGGGAGAAGAAGGACTGAAGAAAGGAAAGAAACTAGAGGAATTAATATGGAAGCTGAAAATGTCGCCTCTCCTCAGGAGATTCAACCCATGCCTAACAAACTCAGGAGATGAGGCTTGGAATCCACATGAAGGGGGAAAAAAGTGTAACTGAGATATCCATATAACACTGATCCTCAAAATGCAAAAGTCTCAGATAAGCCAAGGGGTAGAGAAAGTGCACCCATTAGTAGTACGGCATCTTTGCTGACTCAATCTGAGCTTGGAATAGAAAAATAAAATCTTCCCTGTGAATTCATAACCATGGATTTTTTCTTTATTTGCATTTGGGGAATGATTTTATTAGTTATAAGAATACTTATTCCAAGAAGGTAAGACAGGTAGAGGTTTGGGGTGCTAGTATCCTGTGTAACATGGCAGAATCAAATGGAAGTCATCCTAAAAGTACATATTCTTAATCTAAGCTCCTCAGGTTCTCCACTGATTAATCTCCTAGAAGAATGAGTACCTGGCCTAAAAGTGACAAAACACACCAGATAATAAATTACTATGAGTGAAAGATGATAGGATTAGACCTTCAAAAGTGTCATATAACAGAGCTATTAAGTAAAAATGTTTAAAACTATTAAACATAAAAAAGGACCCAAAACAAAAGAAACAATGACATCCAAAGTACTTGGGACACCGTTGTGGCGGCAGGATCTCTGTTGGTGATTAGTGTCTTTGCTGACAGAGCCGTGACATACACGGCAGCATCATGGTTGAGGTCAAGTGACATTTGGGTACTCAGGAGTAGTGTGCTCCTGGACTGTTTTCCTTTAGCGACGGGCATGGAGAATCGAGGGGATCCTAGGGAGAATAGAGCCTGCGAGGGGAGGCTGTTTGGCCGAGGCCGGGTAGTCTCTTAAGGTTTTCACGAAGGGAGAGAGGGTTTTCAAGGGATCAGAGCACGAATTGGGGGTTGCGTCCGAGCGGAAAGCCTAAGGTGATTTCTCCACTTCTTGGACCCTCAGGCACTGGGGCTGGGCACTGCCCTCGGAGGCGGGGCTTCTGTCGATGTCCGACCACCGTGTTCGCCGCCTGTGGGGTAGTGTCAGTGGATTCTGTGCCCTGTGAGACTGGCGGTCTTCTCTGGTGTCGACTTGGTCTCTTATTTCAGCACCTCCCCCAGGAAAGCCTGCCAGTTCTTGAGTTTTTGCATCGTTCCTTAGCTTGAACAAACCATTCTGTTAGCAAGCCTTGTCTGCCTTGCCCCAGAACCATTTCTTGACTTTTGTCCATCCCCGCTGCCATCACCGTAATTCAGACCAGCATTATCTTTCATCGGGACAAATGCATTAGTTCCCGGCTGGTCTCCTTCCATTTTTGTCACACACACACACTCCCCCACCCAAGTCAATCTATTTGAAAACGTAAGCTGGTCCAGCTTTTCTTGCTTAAAGCCCTTTACTGGCCCTGTTCTGCTAGAGCAAAAACACAGACTGCTGCAGGGGTCTAAAAAAAAAATCCTAACCAAACCTGGACCTTGTCTACCCTTGCAACCTCATCCTGCATCATAACTTACCCTGTCTCCGAAAATATTCACCTGTTCTGCAGCCCCTGACATTGTTTCCGTTACTGAACACCTTTGTACATGGTGTTTTCTCTCTGCCTGGGTTGTTCTTACTTCTTTTCTGTGCAAGGCTAGCTCCCTAAAAAAAAAAAAAAAAAAGTACTTGGTAACAAAATTAAAAGAAACAAAATAGAACTTCTAGATATAAAAGTGGCTCTTGGGGTTATTAGCAAGATCGTGGAATAGGAAGTCCCAGCCATTGTTCTCCCACAGAAACACTGATTTAACATCAATGTACGCACCAAAATACCTTTATGAGATTTCCAGAATCCAGTTAAGAGATTGCAGCACTCCAGATAAGCACAAATCCAAGAACAATCTTATTGAAAGGAGTAAGAACAGTTTCACTTTACCCAGGTCAGACCTCCCAGAAGCTGTCATAGGTCAGCACTGTGAGGGATCACCTTAGCCTGAGATATTTTTCCCTGAGAGAAAGAGAGAGTAAAGCATGCATCCAATACCTCTGGGTTTTTGAAGCGTTGCCAAGAGACCTGCTTCTGTCTCACTTTACCCAGAGTGAAGTGTGGAGGGAACCAGCAAAATTTGAAAGCCTTGGGGCAGATGAGAGCAATGAAAAGGGGCGGCTGGCTCTCAGCAGCCATGGCTCTGCAAGCTTGGGGAAAGATGTATAATCCTGAAATTTCCCCTTGTGAGAGAAGTGGAGCTTGTATCCTATGTCCAGGCCAGTCAAGGCCCTGACCTAGAGAAAAGGAGTGGATGGTTTATGATGACTTAGATGGTTCTTCGAGATTAGGGGAAAGTACACAACATCTCCCCCAAGTGGGAGGCTGAGGAGGGAGCACGCGTATCCATAGAAAAGTTTTGGGAGGTTCCCAGGATCTCCAGTCAGCCTAAATACTGCAACCCTTTCCCTGTCAATCTCAGTCCATAAAGACTAGACGGGATGACTGCTTCTTCAAATGTGCTGACATAAACACAGAGCTATACAAAGCATGAAAAATCAGAGAACTATGAGACATTGAAGAAACAAAACAAATCTCCAGCAACCAGCCCTAAAGAAAAGGTGATCTATGAATTTCCTGAAAAATAATTCAAGGTAATCATCTTAAGGAAGCTCAGTGAGCTACAAGAGAACATAGATAAACAGCTAAATGAAATCAAGAAAACAATGGATGAGCAAAATGAAAACATCAACAAAGGTATAGAAACCATAAAAACAAACAGTACAACAACAAATAAACCCTTAGAAACTTTGGAACTGAAGAATACAAAAACTAAATTGAAAAAAATCAATAGTTTCAATAACAAACTTGATCAAAAAGAAGAAAGAATCAATGAATATATGAAAAGTAATTGAAAATTATCCAGTCAGAGGAACAAAAGAAAAAAAAATGAAAAAGTGTAAAAAGCCTATAGAACTTGTGGGACACCCTTATGTGAACCAATATATGCGGGATGGCTGAAAACAAATCTGGGGTGGTTAATAAGCATTCCGAGTCATGAAGCCTAAAGGTTTCAAAGAGGATGAATCTAAAGTCTAAACCAAGACACAGTATAATCAAATTGTCAAAAGTCAAAGACAAAACAATTTTGAAAGCAATTCATCACATGCAAGGGAGACCCTATGACTATTAATAGACTGCTCAGCAGAAACCTTGCAAACCAGAATAGAGTGAAATGATATATGTCAAAGTACTTAGAGAAAAAATTGCCAGCCAAGAATATTGTACTCAATAAAACTGTCCACAAAAAAATGAAAAAGAAATAATTTCTATGACAAACAAAATATTATATGAAATAGTTAATCATCACTAAACCTGCCATACAAGAAATGCTAAAGGGAGTTCTTCAAGATGAAATCAAAGAACATTAAATAGAAACACAAAAGCATGTGAAAATGTAAAACTCACTGCTGAAGTTAAAAATACATATACAGAATACTGTAGTGCTCTAGTGTTGGTATGTAAATCACTTTTCACTTTTTATTTTAGTATAAAAGTTAAAAGACAAAAGTATAAAATAATAATAATGAAGACTAATTTAATGGAGGGCATATACAGCTGCAACTAACCTATTGACTGACAATATGATGTAAGATGAAAGATGGATAATTGAAATTAAATTGTTCTAAGGCTCTTGAATGTTTGGTGACAAGGGTGGAGAGTATGATTAACTTGATATATTGCTTAAGCAATACATGTACTACAAATTTGGGGTAACCAATTAACAACAGAAATATAATGTAAACGTCAAACTTAGTGAATACAAGAAAGAATAAAACAAAAGAAGTCTGTAGAAAAAACATAGTAAATACAAACACAAAATAAGATGGTAAAGATAAATTTAAATGTGTAAGTAATAAGACAAAGATTATCACTGAAAACTTGTCAAATTTAATAAAAAAGAATGTAAGGAAGAAAGAATTCCAGTTACAGAAACATACCTAAAACAAAAGTGCACTGAGAGGTTGAAAGTGGAATGATAAAAGTTATGGTAGACAAATCACCAAATGAAAGCTAGTGAAGCTACTGTAGTACTATCAGGACAAATATTTTAAGGCAAAAACATAGAGATAAAATGGACACTCATAGTCACAGAAAGAACAACTTATGAAGAAGATATAAATTTGTATGCTTTAAACTGTATAAGTTTGAAATTGTATAAGGCAAGACTTACAAACAGAAAAATATAAATACATCACCATGGTGACAAAATTTAGAGTATGTAATTAGGTAATTGACCCAGAAGAAAAAGTTAGTAAGGGTATATAAAATTTGAAACATGCAATGAAAACCTGATATATATATATGAAATTGTCATTATTTAAACATTCTTGACTTAAAAAGGCAATTAATTTCATATGGTTCAATGGAACATATAGAAGACTGAATCTAGCAATTGACGAGTACACATTTTTTCAAGTATTCTTTATAACAACTAAAAATTATTACAATTAGTAAGAGCTTAGTAAGATAGCTGGATACTAAGAAACATAAAATTAACTGCTTATTATGTCCCAGAAGGCATAAGTAAAATCTAAACATATATAATGGGAGAAACATTTATTTCCTAAATACAAAGAAAAATACCAAAACCTTGAAATATATGGAAAAAAAGGACTATGTAAGACTAATGATAACTTAATAAATTTAATTGAACAATACAAGAAAATCATAATAAATGTGTGGTGTTCTATTTTTACAGATAAGAACACTAAATACTTTAAGAATACCAGGCCTGGAAATGAAATACAAAACTTACTAATATTTCAGAGAGATTTTAACTGGACTTTGATAAACTGAGTTTAATATTTATTTGAAAGAGAAAATACTTAAAAACAGCCACATGATATTTTTAAGTGAAGGTAAATAAGGAAGAATTTGCCTTATATCAAAA
>NW_017731975.1:74438-83147 GCF_001890085.2 Hipposideros armiger | reverse complement strand
TGTAGCCAGCAGCCAGCGTGAGCGGCCAGCAGCTGCAGTGAGCGGCCGTCCAGAAGCCGGCGACTGATCTGCCTCACCTGGGAAGAGCACAATGATGGTGCCAGCTTGGGCTAGTGAAGCAACATCCTCCACAACTAGACTGAAGAACAAAAGGACAGCAACTTGTCTGTTCCCCTTCCCCCAATTCCCCAGCGCTGCTCCCATCCTCCAAGTCCCCAATAAAAATCTTAAAAAAAAATAAAAGATACAAATCAACTGCAATTAAAATAAAATGGTCTTGGTACAGGAGTAAGGAAATAGCTCAAAGGAAAAGAAAATGTGTCCAAAAGTTTTGTTTAAATAGATGATTATAATTAGTGAAATTGAAATGTTTAAAAGAATTGATATAAATTTAAATATGTTAAATATTTTTTTGATACGAAAACTCAAAAATATAAAAACATCAGCTCTTCCTAAAGTAACTTATGTGTTAGAAATGCTCCATGTTTTGTTTTGTTTTGTTTTTAGCAAGGAAAGATAATTTTAACAAGAAAATAACCATACAAGAAGGGCCAGGAAAACTCTAAAAATAGAGTATTGGGTTGTTCGGAAAATCATGATGTATTTTTTTCTATGTTTTTGTTGCAAAAATGCGTCATGACTTTTCTGATAATCTAATAACAGGAATATTGTCCACAAATTGACATGTTAATATATAAGAAAATAGTTCAGATATAAACTAAAAGTCATGTTTTGTATAACTGTTGTTAAATAGTATATTGCATATTTTCTATGTGCTAGATATGCTTCTAAGCACTTTACAGATACTGTCATTTAAATCTTAAATCAACTATATAAGGTAGGTGCTATTATCCCCATTTTACAGAAGAGGAATTAGGGAAAGTTTTGAATGAATATGGATTTAATAAGTAGAGATGGAATAGTTGATTCACATGAAAAAAAAATGGATGGCTGTCTATATAACTTTACACCAAAGTAAATTCCAATAGATCAAAGATTTAAATGCAAAAGATAAAATCATGCTAAAACTTCAAAAGCATAGTCAGAGATAGAAGCTTTCTAGTAGAGACAGTAAATACATTTTTAAACTTATGGATGTTTTGTAGTGAAGAGCAGTAGGACAGTAGCTAAAGTGCAATGCAAAATTAAGAGGATTGGTTTATTTGTGTTTTATGTGGTATGTGTACATGCCAGTGTGTGTGTGTGTGTGTGTGTGTGCGCGCGCGCGCGCGCGCGCGTGTGTGTGTGTGTGTGTGTGTGTGTGTGTGTGTGTGTGTGTGTGTTTCAAGATAAGATAGACATTTTCTTGAGAAAAAAATACTGATGGTATTTGGGAAAATTGGGGAAAGAAAAATATATGAGGGAAAAAGAACATAGGCAACAGGTTTGGGGACGGGTTGGATTGGTGATGGAGTAGAGGATAGATATCTCACATTCGAAAAGAAATGAAGTTTGGGATTGGAAACTACAATTTTGCAGTGGCTCTTATGCAGAGGGTGCCAAAAGTGTATACACATTTTAAGAAAGGATAAAACTATTAAAATTGTAATAATATATACTGATAACAAAAGATGACTACAAGTCACGTTTGACTTCTGCAATTACAAGAGGTGCTCAAAGTGGTTGCCATTAACATAATTTTAATAGTTATTTCCTTTCTTAAAATGCATATGCATTTTTTTGGCACCCTCTGTATATAAGGTTGAATGATATTTTTCTAGCAGTACTCAGCTATATGACAGAAGAGATGAAAACATTGTGGCACTGATTTAGAGTAGTAAGTATGTGGATGCGGCAGAAGGAAAGGAATAAAAAGGAACTGAGGGTTCTGGTGACAGGACCATTAAATTATTGCCTTTGGGGCCCAGCCTGGGTAGGATTAAGTGTTAAGTGAAGGTTAAGGAATTAGCAAAAAAAAAAAAAGGATGATTGAAATACATAATGGCAGTGGTAATGGAGACAAGAAGGCATATTCAGGAAATGCTAATGAGTTAAAATGGGTGGAGACTGAACAAATGAATGTGGGGTTGAAGAGGAAAGAAATATCCAGAACTACTCCTGTGTTTCTGTCTCAGGTGACTGGGAGCATTTATAAATTAGGGAATAAGGAAGGGGAAGCAGGATTAAGAAGAAATGAATAAATTCTATTATCAACAAATTGAGTTTAAGGTTCTTGTGGGCCATTCAGATAACCATGTTTAATAGGCAGTTGTTTAAACAAATTTCAAGTCCATCAGTGTCCTAGGTCAGGTTCCCAGGAAATTCTGAGATAAAAATTCATGTACAAGTAATTTATTAAAGAAGTGCTTCCAAGAGTAGTGGAAGCTGAATAAGGAAGAAATCAATCAAGTGTGCAGTCTCAGGTGGGGTCCTAACCCCCTCCAGCCCCAAGGGGAACTCAGGAGAATAAATTGCACCACAGAGCTTGTCCTGCTCCAAACAAGGTGGCTGGGCTTTTATACTGTTGCATCAGTCATTAGCTATGGTCTGCCCCACGGGACAAACTTCTGGGCACTTAAGCTTCTCCCACATCCAAGCAAAGTGGCTCCAGTAGTCCAAGAATTGCCTCTGAAGGAGGTTGCAGAAACAAGTCTTCAGAAACAAAACATGCAGAACCTGGGGGTGGGCACACAGAAGAAGTAAAGAGGATCTGAGAGGAACCAGTCAGAACACCGAAGCATCTGGAGCAAGACCTATGTTTAGAATTCATCCCCCTGTTGGTAGATATTACAACAAGAAGTGGATGGGATCCTTAAGGCAGATGGTTTAGAAGGTACAGAGAAACGATGCTTGAGAACCACTCACATTTCAAAGGACGACAGGCCTGTGAAGAAGCCTGAGAAAGTGAAGAAAGCGGCAAGAAAACCTGGAAGAGTAGCAGACCATGGAAATATCCTGGGGTGTAATCATAACTGGCTTTTGCTTGTTTGTTTTGTGATTATTCTCATACTCATACAGGCCAGCAGTGCAGTAATGGTGGAGAATACTAATGAGAGTGGTACAGATGCCTCTCCTGGGGAAGTCCAGTCATCTAGACAAGGAGCACACATCGGCTTCCCCGCCGACTTTTCACAGAGCCCCACTGAAAACCAAATGACCCTCACCGCTGTGATGGACTCAGCCCTGTGTGAACATGGGCAGTCTTCTGAGAGCTCCAAGTCTTCAGGACCTAGGGTGAGTGTTTTTAATTAGGCAATCTAGAAAGCATCAATAGGATGATAAAGCACACGTTCTGAAGGGGCAAAAGGAAATTGCCTGAGGGACGGGGAAAAGCCTTGGGTAATATTTATTTAAAACAGTGGTTCAGTCAGACTGTGCTCAGATCTTCTGGCCTGAGTCCCAAACAGGAAATCAAGCTATAGGAATTATGGTGACTCAGAGGCTAATCTCACTACCTACCTGGCAGGAAGAGGGAGAAAGAGGGGAAGGGGGAAGAGAGGGCAAGAGGCGTGGGGAAAGCTGTAACTAGTGGGGGGGTTGGAGTGGTGCTCTGGAAAGATAAACCTCAGTAATTCTCATTCTTTCCCTCCAGGTCCATCATCCCCTTTTTTTAATGAACAAAGTGTGCCTTAAGTCTGTTATAATTGTTATGTGTTATATAAGAATTATTGCTTAAATAATACAGATTTACTTTGGAAACCTGATAAAATCCAAAAAATTGTTTTGAAAATCACCCACATTCTTATTATAAACAAATCTTTTGGATATTTCACATGCATGACAGTATTAATTTTTAAAATTACATTATGCTTTCTTTTTATGTTACTACACATTTTTTAATATTGTGTTATGGCTATTTAATATTCCTTTGTACAAATATCACAATTTATTCAACCTCTTGACTATTGTTTGACATTGTTTTCTAGCCTCCTGTTTTTAAACTAAGTATAATAAATGCCATTGTGATACCAGGTATATGGCTGGCATTCCCTGGTATGGTTTGACTCTACTAGCACTTGCATATTCTAGGCATAGCCATTGTTTGTATCTGGTGGAAATGCATCACTGAGAGATGAGAGTATAATTTGAAGCCATAAGAGAAAGGATTATATCCAGATATAATACTTCCAACCTAATTAATAATATGAAATTATTTTCCTATTTTACAAAAGTATTTAAAAACTTATTGTGCAAACATAATGTAATCGTCAAAATTTGAAGCCCCTGTGAAATCTGAGAATTGTGGGGTACTATCTCCAACTCGACCACAGCCACACTCTTCCTCACCCCTTTTCCTAGATTCGGTTAGAAAGAAATATAAAATATGCTCCCTGACCGGAAAGAAAGTACAGTCTAACTGGGAATATAGAACAATGTAGGCCAAAAAAAAAAAAATTTATTCCTGCCATTCTCTTTACTGCACCAAAAAATATCCTTTGGATATTCTCAACCTCTTTACGTCCACTGCATGTATATCCAAATGCTCTCAGACTTTCTGTGCCATGTCTACACTTCGCGGTAAAATGGTTCCAGATGTAAGTGAATTTGGATTCTATTTCTTTTTTTACTAAAATTTCTTTTTTTCCTTTATCCCATCTGCTCATTCCATTTTTTCATTCTGATCTTCAAATGTCCAAAGCTATGCTATTTTTTTCCTCTTGGCTAGCTCCATCACCTTCTGAACTTCTGGATCTCATGGTCAGTCGCGCAACACCTTTTTCATGAACATCCTAGCATTCTTGTTTCCTTTGATGCTCTACATCTTTACTTTTGATTCCTAGCTTGTTATATATGGCCAAAAAAATCTGAAATCTAGGATATCATACTCTCTATAAATTCATGGTTTTCTACCTTTAATGTTGCCTAGAAATCCTTTCATTCATGTTTTATGGATTTCCTATGGCATTATCTGCAGCTACTATTCAAAAATTTTTCCATAGTCCCTTGAATAAACTTGGTAAGTTGCTTGCCCTGAATTATTTTCCCCTTTGTTATTTGCTAATAGAACCTCTTTTGTTCACAAAGCAAAATGCTCACTCAACCTAAGAGTAAAAACCGTAATTGGTCTAAGCCAGTAATGCTAATCTCACTTTCTTTGCCCATTTATGGCCTTGGGATAGCTCCTGACCAGTTTTGGCCAATAAGATTAAGGGAATATTTGCTAGTGGCTTCTGGAAAAGATTATATATACAGAGGGTGCCAAAAACATGTATACAAATTGTAAGAAAGGAAAAAACTGTATTAAAATTGTAATAATATATACCAATAATAAAAGGTGAATACAAGTCATGTGTATACATTTTTTTGGCATCCCCAGTATATAATTCAGGAGAAATATAGATATACATATTCAGGAAAAAAGTGTATAAATGAGTTTCTTTTCTATCACCTTTATTCCTTTACAGATGTCACATGAAATTGTGATCCAACAGCCATCTTACCAGTTTCAGGAGAAGGTAGAGAAAGTTTCAAAGATGAACAACTTATATCCCGATATTTGTTGAGCTCCTGAACCCATCCTGGCAATGCCTGCTTCCGGGCTTCTTATTATATGAGGTAATTACTATTAGTTGGCAGTTATGCTACTTGTAAGCAAAAATGTCCTAATGGATCAACCAGTCCCAACCATTATTATTATTATTATTTTTTTTTTAAAGATTTTTATTGGGGAATTGGGGGATGGGAACAAACAAGTTGCTGTCATTTTGTTCTTCAATGTAGTTGTGGAGGACGTTGCTTCGCTGGCCCAAGTTGGCACCATCATTGTGCTCTTCCCGGGCGAGGCAGATCAGTCGCCGGCTTCTGGACGGCCACTCACGGTGGCTGCTGGCCGCTCACGCTGGCTGTTGGCTACATACGGTAGCCCATGGCAACCCACTGCAGCAGGGGCTGCAGCCTACGCCGTCGCCGGCGACTCATGGCAGCCCAGCTCCAGGTTGAGCTGTTGTTCAGCATCTTAGCTGTAGAGGGCAGTGTCACGGGCCCTCATATGTGGGATCCGAACCAGGGCCCTCTGGCATCCCAAGCCAGTTCTTAACCATCTCGCCACTCGGCCGGCCCCCAACCATTATTATTGCCTCTTTATCTCAGCAGGTGATATTGTTTCCTATTTTACTAACAAGACCCTGTATCCTGCAGGGGCACTGCTGGATCATTACCCATTCTAAGCTCCCTGTTTCCTGTTGAATAGGATGAAGTGCTCCTGGCCAAATTAACTGTTATCTCTCTGTTAGAGTCCACCAGCTTGTCCCTGCTCTAGAACATTGCTCCATCAATCCTCTATTTCAACTAAATCTTTAATTTTTTTTTGTTTTATTTGCCTCCTCTTCCCCTTGTTGCTGAGGGAAGGGTCCACAGCCTATGGTTATAGGGATCGCCAAATATATGACACCTCCCACTGTACAGATGAGTTTGACAGCACTTTGAGTCACATCAACTCATGACCCAGAAGAGAAGGACACCACTTCTGACACATGGCCGTATGTATAAGGGTTGCACTCAGAATAGAGTGAATCAGAGGCTGTGGGAGGAAGGCTTTGTAGTATCAAGTGGGTGGATGAACCCTGGTTCCCCCAAAAGGATGTGACTGGCTTGTTTAAATATTTCTGTGTGTTGGTAGGGAACTAAAGCCTGATACTTACAGAACTAAAGTCTGATTATACCTGGTGCCCATGATAAGAAGGGTTGTTTGGCTAGGGGAATTTATCCAAAAAATAAATGTGAACATATTGGCTTTTTTATTCTAGGAAGACATAAACATAAATGTAAAATATGTTATTCAGATATTTTAAAACTTGTTTTCTTCTAATTTTGTATTTTTCTCTTCATTTAAACATGTACATTTACAGTGTGTTATTTATGATTATCCCACCTTTACCCAAGGTCTAACATTTAGATATTCTATTTGTTTCTGTTGATATGCTCTTGTTATATTTTTTTTGCTGTATACTATTCTGGCTAGATGTTTGCACATATAAATGATTTTTTTCCTTTGGATAAATTCTAGGAAATAGAAATTTTGTCAAAGAGTTTATAAAAAGCATTAGCTACATGTTCTCAATTGTCATTCAAAAAGTTTGTCCTGATTTATACTTCCCCAAATGTCCTAGAGTACACATTTCCAAGTACTTTTGATAACACCAAGCTTTAAACTATTTTTTTAATTAAATTATTTTTTATTATGAAATACACATTTCTTAGAATTAGTGTCAGCTGTACAACACAGTGCAATAGTTAAACTATTTTAATTTACTCCAATATAAGTAAGAAATTGTCATGCTTGTTTAAATCCTTGTTTCTCCATATGTTGATTGGCTATTTGTATATCTTTTTTTGTAAACTAACAATATTATTTCCCATAGGAAAAACGGCAAATAGGGAACTTGGACAGTCAACCTCAACCATACATGTGAGGAAATACCCACCACATCCTAATTCAGAGGTTAAAGGTACATGTTTAGCACTTGGAGAAAATGTGAACCCTTTCATTAGCAGGTGAGACCCTAAATGACTCTTCAGGGAGAAAACACCTTAATCATGAGTTACACATCAGTCATTGCAAATGCTCTCATTGGAAACTTTCACTATAACAATCTTCTCAGTTGATGACTAAGCCACAGACCTAATTGTCTATTAATTAAATGGTTTGTCACGATGTTACTCAACTAAATCATGTTGGAGCACTTAATTAACACATTGAACTCTGAAATGGTGTTTTCTTATGTGGGACAAGAGTTTAGCTTTCTTAATACAAGATCAGTTTGGTTTTTTTTCTTTTCCCTTTTGGGTCTTTTTTTTTTCTTTTTTGCAGAGAATGTATAAAAGATGAATGATTTACAATACAAATTTGAGAAGATTTGCTTGAGGGATAAAAGGAAAATATAGTGGAGAATTGTTTAGGCTATGTTGTTTTCATGACATGCTTTAGGAATTGCAACATTCAACTTGTCATCTTACAAACGCACTTACATAGTTGAAAAAGTATTCTATTTTAGTTCTCTCCCTGGCTCTGAGGAGAGTGTGATTTTTTTTTTTTGTCTTAATAGAACCTATAAGTCTTTCCATTAAATGTATTTGAGTTTGGGATTGTGACTTCTCAGCTTATTGTTTCTAAGGAAATGGCCAGGAAAGGTCACACATCAGCTTTTTAGAGTAAAAATAATGAATGGGCATTTGAAATGAATAAGAATTATTCTCACCCTCTGTCCCACCTAGGCCACGTGTTTGCCTTGTGCCTCATTTCCCACAACTGGAAGCTCCCAGCTGAATAATCATATCCAAACATGCTGAGCTAATTGAAGAAAGGTGCTATATAAACACAAGGTACTATTATTATGGCCATTTTCCCAGACCTTGGGCTTCCCCACCCACTTCCTCTCAATTTACAATGAGACAGAAAGCTAGCCTCCTCCAAACGGATGCAGGCTTCAAGAGCAATGCCTTTGGTGCCCTCAAGTGGTTTCCTCTAGGTAAAAATCGCTTGGCTGTAGAGCCTAAGCTCATGACAAAGAAATTCCCTTGAACATGCCAGTTTAAAGGGAGAATGATACATGAACAAAGCACATATGGTTTTTTAGATTAATATTTTAAGCAAATGATTCACATGTACAAAAATGCCAGTCTTCGGGCCAGCCGAGTGGTGCATTGGTTAAGAGCTGGCTTGGGACGCCAGCTCTGAGCAGCAGAGCCCCGGTTCGGATCCCACATGAGGGCCAGTGACACTGCCCTCTACAGCTAAGATGCTGAACAACAGCTTGACCTGGAGCTGGG
>NW_017731975.1:16105-72998 GCF_001890085.2 Hipposideros armiger | reverse complement strand
TGCAGAGGGCAGTGTCACTGGCCCTCATATGTGGGATCCGAACCGGGGCCCTCTGGCGTCCCAAGCCAGTTCTTAACCATTGCGCCATTCGGCCGGCCCAACAAATAATTCTTTTTAATCACATATATTGTTATCAGATACTCAACTTGAGTTGGATTTTGTCAGGATAAGGAAGCTGGTTGAGGCACAATGTAATTCACAAAACTTTTGAAAACTATAAAGTACAATATCACAATAGAATTAGATAATTCTAAAAAATATGTGAGTGCTAAAATCTATGTGACACAGTAATCTGAATTTTTATTGATATGTAGAGGAAAGGGAGACCAGTGCATTTTGCAGGAGTCAGAAAAAGGACAGTGACTTGAAGTGAGCCTGGAAGAATGCATGACTTTGGATAGAGAGAAAGGATCAGAGGTTGATGAGGTCTTTATAAAAGTTTGGGGCAGAAATGAATATACTGAACCTAGCTTGGAGAGGCTGTGTGGTATGCAGGAGGACCAATGGCTGGAGTCGGCAGCTATGTGGCTGGACTCTGGCTTTACTCCTTAGTATGAAGACACAAATAATATCTGACATTAAAGAAAAACATTCATTTCCTCTCTTCTCTTAAAGAGTGATAGAAGAAAAAAAGAATCCTCTGTTCTCTTATATATTGTTTTTATCATATAAAAATATTGGTAGGTTACAACATATTTATAGCATGAGTGCACAATTTATACTTTGAAATATATTAATTTTTTAAAACTTTTACTCTAAGCAGATAATTCATTTTTAATATGGAGATTGGTGATGTTAAGAATTAGTATAATATTTTCAAAAATATGTGTGTATAGCTACATGAAAAATTTCTTACTGTTAGGTAAGCATGCCTAGGAACTCTACCTGCTAGGTCAGTGCTGCCCTCACAAGATAGCACAAGTCATCAGGTGTCAGCTATTCCAAGAAGTGGAATATGTAATGTTGGAAATCTAAATTTTTAAATATAAGAGGTGGGACATGTCTAAAATAAAGGATCAAGGGTCACCTTCAAGGAACAAAGCTCAGATAGATAAGAGGAGAGATAACATGGAAGTTAGTTGATCCTTATAAATAGATCTTATTTGGTGATAGGGCAAGATAAATCTACTCTTTCATACAAAGTTGGTGGTTTTTCTCCTCTTAAATTGCCATTATTTTTCTTCTTCATTTCTCACACTGGCTCCTGTGCTTCCTGGCCCTGGAACAGGTTGAAGTGAAAACAGGAAGACAGCATTCCTTCTACTCCGTTTCCTGCCAGGTCAGCACTAGGAAGTGCTAAGGACCTGGTGGCGTGGACTCAAGTCAGTTCCTAAAATCCTAATTCAGTTTGGTTCATACCTTAGAGGGAGACTTACTCTTCATAAAATACTGTGGCCTAGACTAAGAAAGACCATTGATAGAAAATCAGTTAACTGATTTTATCACATTAATAGGCCAAATGGGAAAAAAATAAGGTAATCTCAAAAGATGCTGGAAAGGTATTTGGAAATAAAAACTCAACATCTATTCACAAACGAAAACATTTTAGTACAGTTGGAATTAAAAGATGTATTCAAATAAATAGGGAATAGATTTTCTAGGGGAAAAGCATATATAAATATTGGAAAGGAGGACAGAGAATTATTATTTTATGTGGATGATGTATCTACCAGGAAAATAAATACATCACTTTGACCACTGTTTAGAACCAAGATATTTTAATTGAAGAGAATGATTATAATGCCTATAGTGAAAATTAGATGTTTTTTGCAATAATAAGTTATAATGTGAATGGAAAATACTCCATTTATAATATCAAACTACATGAAAACATCATAAATAGAACATAACGAGAAATATTTTCTAAAAAAGTTTGAAAGGCATAATAATATAAAATAATTTAATATGGATATGGTCTATAGTCCTCCTGAAACTTACAAAGTTTATTTCTTCAGCTGTCGCAGCCTTAGGGTGTAAGCAGTAAGGGATTATAACTGTGTTACAGTTATTAAAACTGCTTTTCAATCTATGCCTTGAGGTGAGAATTTTGGACTTTAAATTTGTTACTCTCTGTCTTTAAGTTGTCCCACCACTATTAGGAGCAGCTAGTTTACCTCCAGTCCCTTGAAATTCTCATACCCTGTATATTTTTCCAAGTACAGGCCACTCCGACTCCCAAGCTTTGCCCAAAAGGGGCCCTTTACGTGACAACAGACAGCCAATGCATGCCACTAGCTGCCAGCGTTCCAGCCCTTAAGTGTACCAGGAGTTCTTCACTGCTGTCAACACCAACAAGGCCAGGTAATACATCTTAAATTTCACCATTTTATATTAGTTTAGTTGTGAACATGAGAGTCTAACTTACATGTTAAGAGTCCAACAAAACATTATTATAAGCAAAAGACTGATGGGTTTATATGGCTAGGAAAGAGTTTATTAAAGGATGGTGGTAACTGACACAATTTCTCTTGAGGTGCCAGAGAGATACGCATAGAGGTTACACAGACAGAAAGAGTGCCTGAATTTGTGCCCCAGCACCCTTCTGCTGGGACCTAGGTGATACAGATGACTCATGCTGGACACTGTCACTGAGGTTGCTGCCACTGCAGCTGTTGGAAACTAGAGGTCGTTGCTGCCTCTTCTATGACCTGTCAGCATAATATTATTTTCTTTTTTAGCATTTTATTTATTTATTTATTTATTTATTATTTTATTATTAGTTTCAGGTGTACAGAACAATGCAATAGTTATCATTTACACCCCTCACAAAGTAACAACCCCCCTCCCCCATCCACTGCCCTCCCACCCCTGATATCATACTTGTCTATTACAATTCCATTGACTCCATTCCCACACTCTACTCCACATCCCGTGACTATATGTATATATAATTATAGTTGACATACAATATTATTCAACATCAGCTTCAGAAATACAGCGTGGTGGTCAGGCCTCTACATTGTCTATGAAGTGGTCTCCCTAATAAGACATGAGTCCATCTGGCCCCCTAAAAAATATTTACAACATTATTGATTATATTCCCCAGACTGTCTTTTTTAATCCCTGAGGCCATCTGCAGTCCCACCAACAGTGCACCAGGATTGGTGGGACAGTAGGCTGGTGGAGCCACTATGGAAATCAATATGGAGGTATCTCAAAAAACTGGAAATGGAACTGCCTTATGACCCATCAATTCCACTCTTGGGTATCTATCCAGAAAAACCCAAGACATTAATTTGAAAAAATATATGCACCCCTATGTTCATTGTGGTGCTATTCACAATAGCCAAGATTTGGAAACAACCGAAATGCCCATGGGTAGATGACTGGATTAAGAAACTGTGGTACATTTACACAATGGAGTATTACTCAGTGATAAAGAAGAAGGAAATCGCACCATTTGCAACGATTTGGATGGACCTAGAGAACATTATGCTAAGTGAAATAAGTCAGAGAAAGACAAATACCATATGATCTCACTTATACATGGAATCTAAAAAACTGAGTAAATGAGAAATGTAAGCATAATATTATTTTCCAGTATCTACTTGAGGAAAAGTGTGTCTGATTGGCATGGCATTAACCATGTGGCCATAACTTGAGCTATGGAGGCTGAGAATACAAATCTTTTACATTTACAAGTCTTTTAGGGAGGCATCCTTACTTTATTCAGGAGAGGGAGTCCCAAAGCATAGGAAGGGGTTCTATTGCTGAGCTGAAAAAAACAATGACAAATATCAGTGAATAAGGGAAATCCTTTCTCATGTATTTTCTTTTGGAAAAAAGGATTTTTTTTTCAACATGTCTATCTTATTTTTGTGTCCAAAAACATCTTAGGATCACATAAGACATTTTGAAAATATTAAGTAGAGTTCAGATTTTGATTAGAGTAGACTTAAATCAATAAGATAACTTGGAAAAAGTTACATTTTGTGATACTCAGTATTTCCATCTAAGAATGAAGTATGACAATTGATTCATATATTCATTTATATTTTATAACAAAATTTGCATACATCTTATTTTTGTTGACATATAATTCACATAGAATATTCTATTAGTTTCAAGTGTACATTGTAGTGATTCGACAACTATGTACATTCTAAAATGATCCCCATGATAAGTCTAGTTACAATCTGTCACCATACAAAGTTATTACAATATTATTGACTATATTCCCTCTGCTGTAGTTACATCCCCATGATTTATTTATTTTATAACTGGAAGTTTGTACCCTGTAATCCCCTTCACCTATTTTCTCCTACCCCCAAATTTCCCCTCCCTGGTAACTACCAGTTTGTCTACTGTATCTATGAGTCTGTTTCTGTTTTGTTGTGTTTGTTTTTTAGATTCCACATATAAATTAAATCATATGGTATTTGTCTTTCTCTGACTTATTTCACTTAGCATAGTACCCTCTAGGTCCATCTATGTTGTAACAAATAATAAGATTTTATTCTTTTTTATGACTGAGTAATATTTCATTGTATATATGTACACATCTTCTCATCTATTCATCTATCACTGAACACTTAGGTTGCTTCCATTGAACAATCTCAACTATTGAAAATAATGCTGCAATGAACACAGGGGTGCATATATCCCTTTGAAGTAGTGTTTTTGGGTTGTTGTTTTTTTTTGGATAAATTCCCAGAAGTGGAATTGACAGATCATAAGGTAGTTCTATTTTCGATCTTTTGAGGAACCTCCATACTATTTTCCATATTGGCTGCACCATTTATATTCCCAATAACAGTGTGAGGGTTCTCTTTTGTCCAAATTCTCACCAACACGTATTAATTTTTGTCTTTTTGATAGTAGTCATTCTGACAGGTATAAAGTGATATCTCATTGTAGTTTTGATTGCATTTTGCTGATGGTTAGCAATGTTGAGCATCTCTTCAAGTGTCATCTGTATGTTTTCTTTGGAAAAAAATGTTTATTCAAGAAGTTTGCACATTTTAAAAAATGAGTTGTGTGTTTTTTTGGTATTAAGTTGTGTAAGTTCTTTATATATTTTAGATATTAACCCCTTGTCAGATGTATGATTTGCAAATATCTTCTCCCATTCAGTAGGTTGCCTTTTAATTTTGTTGATGGTTTTCTTCTCTGTGCAAAAGCTTTTAGTTTGATGTAATCCTATTTATTTTTGCTTTTGTTGCCCTTACCTGAGGAAACTGGTCCAAGAAAATATTGCCAAGCACAATGTCAAAGAGCTTATTGCCTATGTTTTCTTCTAGAAGTTTTATGGTTTCAGGTCTTACATTCAATTGTTTAATCTGTTTTGAATTTATTGTTTGTATATCATGTAACATAGTGGTCCAGTTTCATCCTTTCTCATGTAGCTGCCCAGTTTTCCCAAAACCATTTATTGAAAAGACTGTCCTTTATCCATTGTATATTCTTACCTCCCTTGTCATAGATTAATTGACTACATAGGAATGGGTTTACTTCTGGGTTTTCTATTCTGTTTCATTTGTCTATGTGTCTGTTTTCGTGCAAATACCATACTGTTTTGATTACTATAGGTTTATAGCATAGCTTAAAATCAGGGAGCATGGTACCTCAAGCTTTGTTCTTTTTTCTTAAGATTGCTTTGGCTTTTTGAGGTCTATTGTGGTTCTATATAAATTTTAGTATTCTTTGTTCCAGTATTGTGACAAATGCTGTTGGTATTTTCATAGGAACTGCATTGAAACTGAATTGAATAGATTGTTTTGGGTAGTATGGAAATTTTACCAATATTAATTCTTCCAATCCATAAGCATGGTATATCTTTCCATTTTTCTGTGTCATCTTCAACTTCTTTCCAATCTTAAAGATTTCAGAGTACAGATCTTTTACTTCCTTAGTGAAATTTATTCCTAGATATTTTATTATTTTTGATATAATTGTAAATGGGATTGGTTTTTTTAAAAACCCTCTTTCTAATAGCTTGTTACTTGTGTGTAGAAACACAACTGATTTATGCATATTAATTCTGTATCTTGTGACTTTACTGAATTCATTTATTAGTTCTAGTGTGTGTGTGTGTGTGTGTGTGTGTGTTTTCTTTAGGGTTTTCTATGTATAGTGTCATGTCATCTGCAAATAGTGATAGTTTTATTTCTTCTTTTTTATTTGGATTCCTTTTATTTCTTTTGTTGTCTGATTGCTGTGGCTAAGACTTCCAATACTATGCTGAATAGAATTGATGAAGGTGGGCATCATTGTCTTATTCCTGATCTTAAAAGAAAAACTCACCTTTTGACCACTGAATATAGTGTTAGCTGTGGGCTTGTCATATATGGCCTTTATTATGTTGAGGAATGTTCCTCCTATAACTACTTGTTGAAAGTTTTTATTATAAATAAATTTTGAGCAACATAGTTGTATAATTTTTCTTTATAGATTTAAAAAAATCAGATTGGAGAAGAAAAGTGTTTGAAACAAAAATACATTTACACTCTTTTGTATATGTACATGTATATGTACAAAAAACTATAAATGTTTCTCATTTTATTGCTGTTCTTTGTCTCTTTTTTGTTGTGATTCATTCTTTGTTCCTTGTGTCTAGTGTCCTTTAATTTCAGCCTGAAGTACCCTTTTTAACATTTCTTATAGGGCAGGTGTCCTAGCAAGGGATCCTTCAATTTTGCTATCTGCAAATGTTTTAATATCACCAATTTCTTGGAGGATAGTTTTATTAGCTATAGAATTCTTGATTGACAGTCTATTTCTTTCAGCACTTTCAATAGCTCATTCCACTATCTTTGGCCTTAATAGTTTCTGATGAGAAATATCCTGTAATCTTATTAGGACTTTCTTAAACATGATGAGTCAATAGTGACTTTCTGCTTTCAAGATTCACCATTTGTCTTAACTTTTGACAGTTTGACCATGATGTTTCTAGGTATAGAACTCGATGAGTTTTTCCAAATTGGTATTTGTTGAGATTTTTTGGATGTTCATATTAATGATTTTCATTGAGCTTGGGAAATTTTTGGCCATTATTTCTTCAACTAAATTTTCTGCCCAATTACATTTCTCCCTTTCTCCTGAGATTCCCATTATGCATATTTTGGTATGGTATTTGATACCCACATGTCTTTGAGATGGTTTATCTTTCTTTTTTGTTGTTGTTGTTGTTTTTCAGAGAATAGTCAAACAGGTCAAATAGTGACAATTGTATAGGAATGGGGCTTTGGGAGGAACTCCAAATCCATTTTGAGTCATCTAATAGCTGCCAGGCTGTTGCTTTTTACAGTTGCTACAAAGTTGAGAGGTTGTTGGCTTTCAAAGCTACTAGGAAGCTGAGGAGTGAGCATGGAATTTAGGCAGGTTAAAATGCCATATATAGATTTATGGAAACAAAATCCGTTGGTTTCTAAAACTGCATTTACTTAATGAACAAATGTTACTCAAGTATTTATTAAGGGCCCATAACATTCTAGAAACTAGGGAGGAAAAAAAGATAAATTATTTATAGCAAATAGACAAGGATCATGGTTCTTACTGAGATTCTCACCAAGAGCATTTATGAGATTTCTTTGTACTGTCATAACAACTTTTATGTAAACCTGAAATTATTCCAAAATAAGAAAAGCTTTTCTTGAATAAATTCTTTTTGGGTTATTGTAAGCTTTTACTTGATTTTCAGAGTTTTGAAAAAGAGTTTTTGAAAAAGATTTTCAGAGTTTTCAATTTGACAGTTTTTGCCAGTGTTCTTGCTAAAATGGCTTCTGCCTTTCCAGTGGTTAAGTTCCTGGCATGGGTTTTCAAAAGCAGCAGTTTTATTTTTATAAGCTTTAATAGGTTTTTCTAATCACTAATCCTATTATTTAGAAATAATGCAGGTTTTCCTTCTAAACTGGGTCTAAAGTCAATTTCAAAAAAATATTCCAAGACATTATCTAAGTTAATGGAAGAATATCTTTAGAATAATTAAGATAACTTTCAATGGTGAATACTTTGAAGGCACTAACACTCACATGGATTTGCAAATTCTGCACTGTTTAAAAAAAAAAACTATTCTCATTTTATCATTGCTGCCTTGTTCAAAATATACCAAATTTGGAGTTACATGAATTCACATTCTGCCTATATCACTCAGTTGTATGATCTCAAAGTTCTATACCTTCACCGAGACTCAGTTTTGTCATAGTTAAGTGTATAAGATCATAATGTCTTTGTTAAAAGAATAATGTGAAGGTTATAAATTTAATTTATTTAAAGCACAAAGCCTGCTACAATGAAGATGTCCTCCAAATGGTAGTGATTTCTATCTGTACTGACATCAAAAGTAACCACAGTAAGAGCAGAAGTATAAGAAATCTCACCCATATTATATTGCGCTATTTTCAATTTTGTGACTCAATAGGTTGCAAGTTTTTAGGGAATATACATCTTATGCATCTTCCATAGAACCCAGATATATGATAAGTGTGGAAGAGTTATTCAATAAACTTTATTCATTCTCCATATTCTTAGTGAGCACTATGCTCACATAAACATAAAACTAGTAAACAATTTGAGCGTGCTTAGATGTCTTGTCTTGGTGTGTCACAGAAAGATTTGATCACTAGGTGGCAGCAATATATAGGGAAGGACTCTGAAGCTCTGACTGTCTCTGGTAGAAGTCAGCAGTTCTACATATGTGTAAGCACAATAGGCTTGTTGGCTCCCCAGTTGCTGGTAATGGCCTGAGTTACTTCCTAATTGTCACCAGGAATGCCTTTCACAGCCGGTGCTAATGAAGCAAAGTCAGTTTCTTTCCTTAACTACCCCAGCTGGGTTCTCAGAATAATATTTAAAAAAAAAAAAAATTAAGACCTTTTTTAAGTGGGAAAATATTGCTGAATGAAAAATGTACTTCAAAAGTGCTCCCATTGCATTTTGTATTGCCTCTTACTTCAGCTTAAATCAACTTGTCCTCTACCTGTTTCTATAGCTGTGTCATGAATCCCTGGTAAGGATATATGTTTTTTTACATTTAGCATTTTTTATTTATATATTTTCATCATTCTCCAAATTTAGGTGTATTTTTCTACAGAAGATATTTGTCTTAACCAATCAGAACACAGAGTATACAACTAGGTGAGATGTTTTTTACAAAGCTTTTCTTATTTTGGAATAGTTTCAGGTTTACGTAAAAGTTGTAAAGACGGGACGAAGAAATCTCATAGATGCTCCTGGTGAGAATATTTTACCTCTCTCTGTAACCCTGATGGCTAGCTCCATTTCTCACACAGTTGCAAGAATAAAGAATCAATAATAATTACTCTAGAAGTGATCTTACCTATAAATGGATTGTGTAGGATGGCTTTAACCATACACCATTTTCCATATGAGACTTTCTGTATCTAGTCACCGTCCAGAGAACATCAACATTTGAAAGTTATGTTTGTTTGCCTAAGCTTTTGAACCAAGTTTTTCTTATTACCATTTCAAAACTCCTTTCATACCTGCCTATTTGCATTTTATTCCCAAATCTCAAAGGGTTTTTATATATTTACTACTTACTGCAATATTTATGAATAGATGAAATACTCTGTCAATTTTACATATTTTGTATAATTAAGGTGACAATTAGATTAATTTATTACATGAGAACTAAATCAGTGCAGGAATTTATATCTGAATAGTTTGACTCCAAGTGTACTGTTCTTTCTTCTCTACACTGTTCATTTTACCTCAATAGAAATATAATGAAGATACATTTTAGTAAGAGGTAAGAACGGATTAAGCATTAAAGCTTTTAATCTGAAAGCTAAGAACTTGAAGACAATCTCTCCTATTTTATAGTTTTGGGTAAAAATCCCTCAAATTGCCTTGTCAGGGGCTATCCCTTATAAATAACCTTTTAGGGATTAGAGATATAAAGAATTTCTCTTCACCTGATATTCACAGATACCCTTTTAAGAGTTAGGGCCCTTTGATCACGAGAAACAGAAAGTCCAGCCTACCCTGTTTTACACGTAAGAGGGATTATATTGATTTCTCACTAAAAGTACAAATGTGTATCTGAGTTCAGGAGAGACTTTATCTGGACACTCAAATCATGCTATTAAAAATCTGTTTTTTCTCTTTCTTTACTCCGCCTTCTCCAGTGTTGATATCCTGCTCAGGCTCTATGTGTTCTTGCTCCTTTACTCCCAGACAGCTCTAATACTTTACTTTGAGGTAGCAAAATGGCTGCTGTGGTTCAAGATCCCAAACTGTGTACTATGCCATCTGGGGATGAAGAGAGATTCTCTTCTGGTAGATCCCAAACAAATCCTAGGATTTATTTATTTATTTATTTATTTATTTATTTATTTATCCTTAATAGGATATTATAACTATTCCTCAAATAAGCCATACAGAGCAGGAGATAGGATTTTTTTATTCCTATAGCTGGGAAAAAGCTGATTTTTCAAAATGGGCGATTTTGACGCACAATTTGGTGAATTTTTGCAATGTTTTCTTCAGTTCTGCTCATTACTGGCCTCCCTGACCTCTCTTCATCAGTGACACGTTTTCTCTCCTCAGAAAAACACTATCCATTTGTACACTGCCGTTGTGTTCATGGCATTATCCCCATAAACTTGGACTAACATGTCCCCAATTTCACTTTCAGTCTTGCCAAGTTTAACAAGAAATTTAGAGTTTGTTCATTATTCTAATTCAAGCTCAGACATTCTTGCAATGGCACACAGAAACATAGAACAATAATGAATGCCACTCAGCAAGACACCGGCACGCATTGACATGAACACAGCTGGGAGACACTGATATACTAAGGTCATGAAACCTTACTGAGCTGTTTATACAGTGCTGCCAGTGTAAGCGTGTAAGTGCACGGTGCAAGTTCATGAACTTAATTGTCAGAGAATATATATATAAAATAAAAAGTATATATCAAATAAAATACACATTTATTTGAATATATATATATATACCTGGGTGCCAAAAAATGTATACACATGACTTGTATTCATCTTTCGTTGTTGGTATGTATTGAGTATTACAATTAATACAGTTTTTTCCTTTCTTAAAATGTGTATACATGGTTTTGGCACCCTCTGTGTATGTTCGTTCCCTGAAAAACTCCTATTTATGCCTCTCTGAGTATTGGACGCTATGCCTCTCTCCTCAGGTGGATATATCCATTTCTTTGTTCTTGCTCCTCTATTGGCATTTCATCCACTCTTCATATAGTTCTTGACTATAGTTTTGTTTCATGGCCTAACCCTCTTTGTTATTCATGTTCCTCCTTGAGACATAGGGAAAAATAAAAGCAGAGTCCTGTCTGGCTTTGTGTGATTAGTATAAGAGAGAAAGTAGTAATTACATTTCTGGATTGGTACAAGTCTTGAAAAAAACGATATTGAAAATGGAGTCTGCCAGGAAAATGTGTGCTTATGGAGGTCCGCCAGACATTAGAAGAGAGGAAACCATAACTATTTATGTCCAAAGAACAAATCTGGAGTGGAATATGCTGTCACACCTGGCTGGTCATCACATCACTTGTAGAAGTTTATAAAATATAAATGCCCTGGCCCCACTACAGACCTCTCAATGAAAATTCATCGAGATTGAGATCCAAGAATCTGTATTTTTGGAAAGCATCCTAGACGATTCTGATGATCAGTCAGGTTTATGAAACTGGGCTCTGAGGATTTCTGGTGAATAGCTGGCTTGCAGGCATGACTACACTAATAGGTCCTGTCCTACCTGGGGATAGGCCTACAGAGTTTGGGAGATGTGGACATATTGCTGGCCCCTAAGTGATGCTTGAGTGCAGCCTAATTTGTATCCATTTGCCCCCCTGTATGCCAATCTGGGGCCAGGACCTTATTGCTTGTGTTTCTGGCTTTAGACAGAGTGCTAACCTGATGTATAGGTCCCGTCAATTTAGACTGGACCTTACTGTATTTCCCTTGGCTTATTCTAGCGGCATAAAAAGAGATTCATCTGTTAAACTTGCCACAATATCATATATATATATATATATATATATATTTTTTTTTTTTCTCCCATAAAATCTGCTCCGTAAGGAAGGAGTGGTTTCCAAGCCTGGGAAACTGCTAACAACTGGCATGTCTGTTTTTGGTACTGAACAGCCTCTTTTGAATGGTTTGGCTGATCTCACTGCTTGCTGCTGGAGATTTTAAAGCTACAAGATATTCATAGTATGATTTTCAGGGAACTGGCATAATTATACAAAATGGACCTCATTATTTAAAAAACATCTTGCCTCCCCAATCTGTATATAGTAAGTCTCATAATCTTTTATTCATGTTTTTTTTTATTTTAAACATCTTTATTTATTTTTCTGTTTACTACACTTTCCTGTTCTCTTTTAAATTTTCCTATTATTAAGAAATTTTTCTGTTATTAAAGAATTAATTATTAACAATAACATATGACTTAAAAGTAGTCTTTCCAAAGTCCCTTCTGATTTAGATATATTTACTCTTCTTAATTTGGGACGCTGTTGTATATTAAGTGTAGTCTGCAAATATATGTCAATATATAAACACAGAGGCTCTTAATTTGAAAACATGAAAATAAACTCTAGCCTGGTAAAAAGTAGGCTTGGTTTGTGTATCATTAAGTGAATTCTGAGAGGACAGTTATACACTGATTGATATGAGTTAACAAGCAAAAAGGTTAGCTTACCCACAGCATCACAGGATCATATCTTTGGGGTTCGGAATAAAAAATTAAAACTGCATGAGGTTACAACAAAAGTCCTGAGGTTCCAATAGTATTTTATACCTAATGACTAGGTTATAAGGTTGGAACCCTCATGAGAAGAATCACTGCCTTTATAAAAGAGGCCCCACACACAGTTATTACAATATTGTTGACTATATTCCCTATGCTGTACTTTACATCCTGTGACTATTTTGTGACTAACACTTTGTACTTCTTAATCCTGTCATCTTTTTCACCCAGCGCCCCCAACCCTCCCTCCCATCTGGTGCCAGGTGGGTACTAGACTTATCAGGGGGGATCACTTTGTAAATTATATATTTCTAATCACTAACTATGCTGTATACCTGAAACTAACATAAAATAATATTGGATGTCAATTGCAATTGAAAAGTAAACATTAATTAAAAAAAGAAGGGCCCAGGAAGCTTGCTTACTCCTTCCACAAGGTGAGGCTACAACAAGAAGTCTGAAACTGAAACAGGGCCCTCGCCCTGCGGGCGCCCTGATCTCACACTGGCAGCCCCCAGAGCTGTGAGAAATAAATTTCTGTTGTTGATAAGCCACCCAGTCAGTGTTATTTTGTTATATTAGCCTAAATAGAGTAAAACGTGTGTTATAGTATTCAATATCTATTGAATTTATTATATTATGCCCTTGCTCCACTACCAGTAAGCACTAATTATTCATGGACTAAAATTAAAATTATTTAGTTTGGGATTCTCAATAGCTTTTACGATCTGGCTGTAGTCACTCTTTCAAGCCTCATTTTCTTCAAATCTCTTCTACGAACCCTCTGCTTCACACAGCTTCCTCATTCCCAAGGAAAATACCTTTATTCAGGATTTTCGACTCTTCAGAAAAGGCAACCAAACTTCATATATATCTTAGTCCTATTTATAATCTGACATTCAATTTACATTAGACCTGAGCCAAAAAGCCTTTCTTGACCCCCAAAACCATAATGTTCTTTCCCAGAATTTATACAGCATCAAAGCCCCTGTTATTCTTTTCACCCTTAACCTGCACTGTCTGCCTTGTCAGACGCCTTTATGCTGATATCTTTCTATCTCAACTATGTTGAAAGTTCCTACATGTAGAATTTTGGAGGATTACCTTTTTGTATTTCCCATAGCATACAGCCAGCGCCTGTCACACCATGCTCAAATATGTGCTTAGTTGATTAGTACACAGAACAAAGTAGATATAGTGTGTATACAACTGGATTTCTACCCACTTATTGATAAAAGCAGTTGTTTAGTATGTGAAGAAAAACATGTTAATATTTATTCCAGTTAATTATATTTCATTTTCATAATATCTTTGGATGACATCTGAGTTTCTTTTTCAGTTCATTTTAGTAATCCCTAATTTTAAATGTTCAAAAATCAATTTTTAAAGGTATTCAATGGTAATTCTAGCTAAAAATAGCCCTCATTGAATGACCCTGTTTTTGGATTGAATTTTGGGAGGAAAAAAATCAAAGTTTGTCCTAGAGTTTCAAGTTTCCAGAATTTTGAAGAAGTTATAGTACAGTTAAGTTTTTTTGCCCAGGAGCCAAAAATCCAAAGGAATGTATGTTTGGCAAGTAAATGGAATGTCAGGTGATTGGTTTAAGCAATCACAGGATAAATTTGTTGCTAAGTTTGTCTGAATTTGGAAGTTTCCAGATGAATGTGACTGTGATAAGGCGACTAACAGAATGAGAAGAACCTGTAATTGTGGCAATTTCTTCTGCATTTCTGTATACTTTCCGTGATTGTGGTCTCTTATCCCATAGCAAATTGATGTCTACTCTGTAATATCCTATACCCAACTGGAAAGTAAAAAGCTATATATTTCCAGGATTATTCAGTAACATTCTATATTACAGCCAATCACCCTAGCAATTCTGCCTTTAGAGTCAATTGTAACCATGAAGCCATTACATAGATCTCTAACTTAATACCCTGACAATTACTGAGGTGATATTTTCCAACTCTTTGTAACTCACCTAAACATCCTAAGAGAACCAGACAGAAGTATGGGGACTTGGATTTCTCATTCAGAAAGTAAGTTCACATTTATTTAAGTTGTTTCACTCCAAATTGCAAAAAGAAAAGAAAAATCCACGTAGTTTTAATTAAAAACAGTATACAAACTTAGATAGATAATTTGGAAAGAAAAAAAGTAGGAAAAAAGACAGGAAAAGGAAAGAAAACTTTTTCATATTTCCATCTATCTGTAATGAACCACTATGAAAAATTTTTTGTATTTCCAGTTATTGTTTAGAATGTATAACATATTTTTATAAAGTTTGGACCATACAATACTATTTTATAACTTTCTTTTTGATTTAACATACAATGTAAATATTATATCATTTTATATATTGTAGTCTTCTATAATGCTGTTTAAATATTTTTGTAATATTCCATTATCTTGTTATTTTACATTTTAACTAATCTTTTAATAACGAATATTTGTGCATCATTCATAACTATTATAAATATTTTGGAAGTGAATAACTATGCCTTTTTTTTCTACATTCTTGGTAATTTCCTATTATATTCATATTGTATTAGACAAGTAAGTTCCTCTTTATTTGTTTCTGTGCATACACTTTTCTTTTGAATTCAGGAGAATTTTTCAAGCTTGTTTTCTAATTCCCTTTAGAACCCAATCTAATGTATACTACCTCCCTATACACTTCACTGCAGATTATATTTTCCAACACATAAGAAATATGTGTTTTGATCTTTGTCCTTGGCTCCTGGCCAGAGCTTCTAAAACTCTATAATGTCCTAAGTGATAAGAGCAAAAGGAGCATCTTTGGTTATAATATCTGGGGGGTTTTGTGCCCCCAATTTTTGAGATAGCTTTAAAGGTGGAAGGAGCATCTTTTCTTATTCAAAAGAAACCTCTGTCAACTACACAGGAGTTTATGTTAATGAAGTGACTTTTAGAATGCCCCTCAGAAATGGGGGCAGGTTACCAGGAAAATCAACCATGTGGTTAGAGGTTGGAACTTTCAGTTCTAGTTCCTGACCTCTGTGAGGGGGAGAAGGGCTGGAGGTTGAGTTAATCACTAAGGAACAGAAAAATGGGCCAAGGACCTAAATAGACATTATTTAAGAGAAGGTATATAAGTGGCCAATGGGCACATAAAAAGGTGCTTAACATCACTAATCATCAGGGAACTGCAAATCAAAACCATGATGAGATATCACCTCACATTTATTAGAATAGATATCATCATAAAGAAAAAGAAATAAGTGTTGTTAAAGGCTTGACGAAAAGAGAACACTTGTACACTGTTGGTGGGAATGTAAATTGGTACAGCCACTATAGAAGACAGTATAGTGATTCCTCAAGAACATTAAAGGTAAACTACCTATGGTTCAGCAACCCCACTTCTGTGGGATTCAAAGGAACTGAAATCATTATCTTGAAGAGGTAGCTGTACTCTCATGTTCATTGCAGCATTATCTATAATAGCCAAGGTATGAATACAATGTAAGTGATTGTCAAAGATGAAACGAAAAAGGAATATATATGATGGAATATTATTCAGCCTTAAAAAAAGAAGGAAATTCTGTCCTTTGCAACAACATAGATGAACTTGGAGGGCCTTATGCTAAGTAAAACAAGCCAGACAGAGAAAGACAAACCACATGGTATCACTTATATATGGAATCCAAACAAACAAACAAAAAATTTACCTCAAACTCATAGAAACAGAGTCAAAAAGTGGTGCCAAGGGCTAGCGGGTGGGGAAAATAGGGAGGGGTTGGTAAAGGGTACAAACTTTCAGTTATAAGATGAATAAGGCCTAAAGATCTCATGTATTTCATGGTAACTCTAGCTGATAATACTATATTGTATAATTGAAATTTGCTGAGAGTAGAACTTAAATGTTCTCACCCCTCCTCCCCAAATTGTAAATATGTGAAATGATGGCTATGTTAATCAACTTTATGAGGGGAATCCTTTCACAAGGTATATGCATATCCATTCATCACATTGCACACTTTAAGTATTTTACTGTCTTTTCAATTATACCTCAATAAAGCTGAAAAAAAATGCCACTAATTGCCAGTAGTTTAATTGATCATGCCCATGTCAAGAAGCCTTCATAAAAACCCTAACTGAAGGGGTTCTTGAAGCTTCTGGGTTGGTGAACCGTCCAGCTCCTGGGAGGGTGACACACCCAGAGAGGCTATGGAAACTCCAGGCTTCTTCTCCATGTCTTGCCCTATGCATTTCTTCCATTCGGCTGTTCCTGAGATGTATCCTTTATAATAAACTACTATTGGGTCATCGGAAAAGTCATGACATATTTTTCTGTTTTTCGTTGCAAAAATGCGTCATGACTTTTCCGACGGCCCAATAGTAGCAAGTAAAGCACTTTGCTTAGTTCTGTGAGCCATTGCAGCAAATTATTGAACCTGAGTAGTGGTTTCACCAGCTCCAATTTACAGCTGGTTAGTCAAAAGTATGAGACGCCTGCACTTGGGGTTGTCATCAGAAATTGGGACAGTCTTGCAGGACTAGGCCCTTAACCTGTGGGATCTGAAGCCAACTCCAGGTGTCAGTTGAATTGTAGGACACTCAGTTGGTATCAGAGAGTTAGTCAGTGTTGGGAAACCCATACGTGTGGTGTTAGAAGTATTAAGTAGCAGAGAAACAGTTTTTTTCCTTTACTTACATATTACTACCAAAATGACATGTTCGAAAACTTTTTTCAACTATTGGAAAAATAATGCACGTCTTCTCTCAGCAGCTGAGAGAATCACCAAATAAAAGTTATTTTTTCAGCCACATCTGAGTCATGTATTAATTTATTTATTAATGTAGTGATGCCTTATTAATACACTTTGCAATAAAGAGTAGATATTGAGTTGAGTACAAAGAATTGAGTTATAATGAATATGGCCTATGGTGAATTAAATTTTAAAGAATTAGAATGATCAACTGAAATGTTTTGTTGAATTAGAGGACTGACAATATATGACAAATTCGAGTTCAGAAAATGTTCACCAAAAGTGCCTGACAAATGCTTCAGTTTTCTGTCCAAGAATCAGTTATTTGTGCTTGGAAGCAAAACACCAGTGCCAATTATCACATTGGTCTTAAAGACAGCAAAATGGCAACCAATGCAAATTTTACATGAAGTATTGTGTTCTTATTTTGATATTATCTTAACATTTGCTTCATTTGTAGATTAACTTTTCACGGTGTTATAAAATCTGTCTTTTTATCCACTGTCTGTGGGACAGGTAAATAATACATTTTACAAAGAGAAAATAGCACCAGACTCTGAGCATGACTTGTTCAAATCACCCAGCAAGTCGGTCGTAAATCCTGGATGAAAACATCGGTAGCTTGACTTCTTAGCTAATGCTTGCTCCCCCTCCACTCACCTGTCTAACATACACACACAGCATCACAGCACACGCTCTCACTCATGCTCAGTTTTATTGCTGCTCCTAATGATTTTGTGTTCTTTAAGGCCACTGCTTATTTCTCACAGTTCAATTTAGAGACGGTCTTTGAATATTTTGATTGATGCGGTTTAACACATAAAGACTGTATATAGGACACAGTTACAGTGTTCTCCTAACGTATGATTAGATCTCATTAAGTTTTTATGTTTTAACACTATACTCTCCCAATTTTGATTTTCCTTCATTTGTCTTCTTTTATATCATTAATTAATATTCTGAAAAGCAAAAGGGGAGCAAAGCCAGTCAACGGCAGAGAAGAACTTGCATTTATAACACATATTAACACATTAAGTATAAGTTGTAATAAAAGAAATATTTTCTTTTGTAAATTTTCTAAATATGTATTTGGTTATTAGCGGAAGTTTAAGATTTTGATCCTAAGCTGATGACGCCTGACAAAGCAATAGGTATAACACCATAAATCAATAAGATAACTCTATTTCTTATTTATCTGTGTTAACCAGTAATTTGTTGCATCATCTTCATCTGCTTATTACCCTTTTGCACAGGTCTAGGTATTCAAAGTATATACAGTTTTAAATGTCGGATAGGTTGATTATCACTGGACTTTGATGAGAGACAAAAATTCACCTTGAGGGTAATCCTCCCCAAGAAGTGCTTCTTTTGCAATAAAAATGAAATTTTAATGAGACAAATGCATTAATCCTCCTTAGTTTCCTAAAAGCTTGGAAGATCAGTCCAATGATTCATGTACAGTATCAATCAACATATATGCACCAGCTATTCACACCGTGATAAGCACTACGGTGTAACTTAAGCTCTTAAAGAGTGTTCAGTCTAATGTACTCCTATTACTATTACTTATGCCAGGTACCATTCTAAGAGCTTGACGTATATTAACTCATTGAGTTTTCATCATAAACTAGTGAGACAGGTACCATTATTACATCCAGATGGAAATTCAGGCACAGAGAAGTTATATAACTAACTAGTATGTGGTGGAGCTGAAATAAGACACATACTTGGAAAGAACATTCGTGTTAAAAAACAAATTGTGCTGAATGCCAAATGGGTGTTGGAGGCAGTAAGTACAGTAGGTATTCATTAGAGGAAGGATCAGTGTGGGCTGGACATGGTCAGGGAATGTGTCTTGACAAGTACAGGATCTTGACAGATAAAACAATATCTTTTAAGTACACTGTGAACATACTAATGCACAGTTGACTAAGAGAGTGTCAAGTTCCATTATTTTTACCTAGCTTAACCACACATTTGTGGTGTGAGTTCCAAGACTCGGGGGAGGGGGTACATCGAGAGCACGTGGTCTCTGCCTGTCCCTCCTATCTATTCTGCTTTTTTTTTTAGAGACAATCCTTTGTTCTGCAGTTTTGATCATTTCAAAAAAACCACAAAAATGTTTAAACAGAAATCAGGATGGACTAGATTAGGATTGAATATGGGAAAATGGCTTATCAGAATCAATTGGATTTTGTTTCCCTTCATTCTCTGTTCAGCTTTTAAATAAACCAGAAATAGCATCACCTGTGTCTTTTGTGGTTACCCAAGGTTTCTCCTATAAGCGACTAAGTCCACTTTGGAATGTATATTACAGATGCCAAATAAATATCTATTGTCTAGTACACTGAACTGTAATATTAGATCTTGATGTTGTAGACATAAGGCGTTTGATTGGGCGGTGTTAGAAAAGGCAATATTTGAACCTTTCCAAAACCTCCTGAAAGAGCTGGAAGTATTTCCTGTAAGACAGCTTGTTCTTTTTCTTTTTAATTGTGGTAAAATTGATATATAGCATTATATTAGTTTCAGGTGTATATCAATGATTTGATATTTGTATATATTACAAAATGATCACAATAAATTTAGTTAACATCTGTCACCAATCATAGTTAGAATTTTGTTCTTGTAATGAGAACTTTTAAGATCTACTCTCTTAACAACTTTCAAATATACATTTTAGTACTATTAACTATAGTTACCATGCTATACATTACAAACTCAAGACTGATTTATTTTATAACTTGAAGTTTGTACCTTTTGGTCACCTACACCCATTTCATCCACTTCCATCCCTTGCATCTGGCAACCACCACTTTGTTTTCTGTATCTATGAGTGTGTGAGTTAGATTCCACATGTAAGTGAGATTGTATGATATTTGCCTTTCTTTGTCTGACTTATTTTGCTTACTATAATGCCCTCGCGGTCCATCCATGTTGTTACAAATGGCAAGGTTTCCTTTTTTTAATGGCTGAGTAATATTCAACTGTGGGGTGTGTGTGTGTTTGTGTGTGTGTGTACGCCACATTTTCTTTATTTACCCTTAAGTGGACACATAGGTTTATCCCATGTTTCCATGTCTTGGCTATTACATTATAAATAATGCTACAATGAACATGGAGCTGCCCATATCTTTTCAATTTAGCGTTTTCATTTCCTTTGGATAAATACTCAGAGTGGAATTGTTGGATCACATGGTGGTTCTATTTTTTCTTTTTTGGTAACCTCCATACTATTTTCCATAGTGGCTGCACCAATTTACATTCCCATCAACAGTGCATGATGATTTATTTTTCTCCACATCCTCGCCAACGCTTGTTGTTTCTTCTCCTTTTGGTAATAGCCATTTTAACAGATGTAAGGTGATATCTCCTTGTGGTTTTGATTTACATTTCCCTGATTTTAGTGATGTTGAGGGCCTATTGGCTATCTGTATGTCTTCTTTGGAAAATAGTCTATTTAGATTTTCTGCCCAATTTTTAATCCAATTTTTAATTTATATTTTTCTACTATTGAATTGTATAAGTTTGTTTAATATTTTGGATATTAACTCCTTACCAGATATATGATTTGCAGGTATTTCCTCCCATTTGGTAGGTTGCCTTTTCATTTTGTTGATGGTTTTCTTTGCTGTGTGGAAGCATTTTGTTTTGGTCCAGTCCCACTTGTTTATTTTTGTTTTGTTGCCTTTGCATTATTAAATGCTTATGTATTTAAACAACTATTTAAATTTAGATGATTTAATCAAGATCAAGAAAATCAAGATTTATTTAAAAATAAAGATGATTTATTTCGAAAATCATCACCAAGATCGATGTCAAGGAGCTTACTTCCTGTGTTTTCTTCTAGGAGTTTTATGGTTTCAGATCTTGTATTCAAGCCTTTAACCTTGTTCTTTATCTATTTTTAAAAGTGATGGTCTTACATTTAGGTTTTCAATTTCCAATAAGTGGGTTTCTTGGACAAGCTTAAAGAACAGGTTTTTGCCTTAGTTCAGCATTTATCCAAATTAGTCTCTTCCTATTAAAAAATTCTTTGGCAATGCTGAGGAAAGGAGGCACAATGGTAAAATAGAGAAATAAGAACAATTTATTCAAAGAGAAGGGAATTTTTACAAAGGGAGGTAGGGAAGCAGAAATGTAAAGGAGAATTCCTTACCTAGGTATTTTAACTAAGCAGATTTGTGAACCACTGAGATCAGTGATTTTCAAGCCTGGATGAGCATTAGAATCATCGGGGGAGCTTTTAACAAACACTGAAGTCTGGGCCTCACCCCTGGAGTATCTGATTTAATTGGCTTTGGGTGATGTCTGGGCATTGGTGTTTTTTAATACTCTCCAGGTGATTCTAATGTGCAGCCAGGGTGGAGAATCACTTGTCTAGAAATGGTCTCAATCACCCATATGGATTATACAGATAATATAATCAGAAGTGCATTTTATTGGTATTTCTACTGAAAGTGTGCAACTTGACTTTAACTTCTTTCAGTTTCAGGAAATGTTGTAATTACAAGTTTAATGTGCACAGGCACAGTAGAACACCAGATTGAATCAGATCTTTAGAGCAACAGAGAGGTATGGTCTTTAACACGGTCTTTAAATGCTATTGCTCAAAATCTCCAAGTTGCAATAACCATTGCAGTAATAATCACTGATCTTTAATAAAAATAGAATTGCACAGTTTATGCTTCTAAGATTTTTAAAACATTAACCAATGCTGTTAACTGTAGTAATAAAGACATGACTTGGCACATTCTTTGAAGGGACTTTCCAGTGTTCTTTTGTTCACTCTCTCTTGGAGATGAAAGTGATGACACATGGAGAATGAAGGCAGGAATGTGGGATGGGGTGCAGCCCCCATCAAAATTTTCCTCTACACTGAGAATGCTGCTGCAGTTGAAAGTAGTTGGGCTGAGTGTGGTTGAAGACCCCTGGTTAAAAGCATATTGATAGATAGGAATAGAGCTGCAGGATTCAGCATGATGAAAAATAGGCAGGGTCTCCTACTGAAAACATGCACATATTTCTTTTATTACTTACTTTTATTATATTATACTCTTATTCAAACATACTTTCAAGGGGTTTTTTTTTTTGGAATGCAGCACTCAACAAGAATGGAACATTGATTAGGTAGCAGAGTCCAGGTGAAAATACTTGTTCCATCGATATATCGGAAGCCATGGTGGAGACCTACATCCAATGCTTCCCACATTGCTTTCTCTTCCCCAGTGATTAACGAGAGTGGACTTCGCAGTCTCCTACTCCCCAGATTTGTTATTGCTACCTGAGCTTGCAGTCCCTCCTTCCTTCTCTCCTTACATACTATCTGAATCCCTCTCAGCCATTGTCAGCCAGCCTATCAAAAACCCCATTACAATTTTGGCTCATCTGTTTAATACTTTTGATCTTTATCAACATCAATGTGTACAACAGAAATGATATTACTTGTCCTACGTTTTTATTAGAGCGAAAATTAGTTTAACTTCTAGGAAAGTATTCTGTAAACTTTTGTTATTTAATCTTATCAAAGTTCAATCCAGAAAAATTGCTTACTTTCTTTGTTTTTACTGCCAAACATCCCTGTGGGAAGTAATGCAAATATGCTGATCTGATTGGAATATTCAGTGTCAGTCTGTATCTCACTGCTGTCCCATAATTATTTAACTTTTGTGGTCCCCCTGTTGCATTATCTAAAATGGCTGCTTCATCCCTTTTCCACTTTCCTCAAATCTCTATTCCCCCATTTCAGCTCTTGTGATAAGCAGCCTTCTCTCTGTTAGTAAGAATGATTGGGTCCATCCAGTGGGGGTTTCTTTCACTTTTCTACATTCCATCTGTATATTTCTCTGCATTTTCTTCTTCCTATATCTCTTTGCTTCTGCCATAAGTCTTTCCTAAAAATTACCTTTACTGAATCCCATCTTCTGCTCCTATGACACCAGCTAAGTCATTAGAGCCTCTCTGCCTGTCGTCTTCCCTCTCTCCTCATTCATTGACAGACATATGCAGGCCTCACCATCCTAACATAAGCTCTCCTTTATCCTGCCTCTACCTTATATCACCTTGACATCTCACTCTTTTCTGGATCCCAGATCTCTTAAGTGAATACTATTCCTCATCCCACTTTCAATATTTAACCTCTCATTATTTCTTTACCTCCTATTCTCAAACCTCATTTTCTGTGACTTTTCTGTTGCATTTCCTATAATTCACTGCTCCTATCCGTATGTCACTAGCACCTTCTTTAGCCTCTGTGACAATGGCTGGCCTAATTTTTGTTTGACATCTCATATCCTTTCACTGACTCTTCTGTCTTGTCTTCTAAGACAAGTTTTACTCTAAATTCATTTCACAGCCATCTTCTTTTTATAATTTCTCCCTTAATAGTATCATGCTTTCTCACAAATATGAACATAACTAATATGAACATAACTCTCAAATGTATTCAACACCAATTTCTTGAGTCTTATTCTTGAATTTTGAAATTGTTTGATCATAACCTCAACCCAATTCGTATTTAAAACTGAACTCATTATGTTCCCCTCAAGCACGTTTTTTAGTGCTTATTTCTATTAATGGCATCAGCTATGTAATATCGGCACTTCAGTCTCATTCAATAACCTACTCAACCATATTTTAGCCTAAATGTAAGTAGATTCATATTTTAACAGCATTTAATTAGCCTAGCTCATGCAGTAAAAAAATCTCCTAAACATACTCACATGTTTTTTAATTTGCATTTAGTTTTGAATATTAATATTTTATAAATATTATTAGCATGAAATGGGTTACTAGGAATAGTCTGATTTTTATGGCACTGTATTTATTGGAAAAATAAATGGATTTATGGTAAATCTGACATGCAACTGTCATCCAGGAACTAACCAAATCGAATATCTAATGTGGCATGAATCCCTTTTACATTCTGTCTTTAGCGCATTTTTATATTTATTTATTTATTTATTTGGGAATTGGGGGATGGGAACAGCGCTGGGGAATTGGGGGAAGGGGAACAGACAAGTTGCTGTCGTTTTGTTCTTCAGTCTAGTTGAGGAGGACGTTGCTTCACTGGCCCAAGTTGGCACCATCATTGCACCCTTCCCAGGTGAGGCAGATCAGTCACCGGTTTCTGGACAGCCGCTCATGCTGGCTGCTGGCCACTCACGCTGATTGGGGTTACACATGGTAGCCCATGGCAACCCACTGCAGCAGAGGCTGTAGCTAGGCTGTCACTGGCGACTCTTGGTGAACCAGCTCCAGGTTGAGCTGTTGTTCAGCATCTTAGCTATAGAGGGCAGTGTCACTGGCCCTCATATGTGGGATCCGAACCGGGGCCCTCTGGTGTCCCAAGCCAGTTCTTAACCAACGCGCCACTCCACCGGCCCTTTAGCGCATTTTTAAATTTGTCTTATTTTATATCCTAAGCTGTAATGTTAAGTGATAGCAGCAGGGATTATGTCTCATTAATTTCAATTCTAGAATATTGCCCACATATAGTAAGTAATCAATAAACATTTACTAAATTGCCCACATATAGTAAGTAATCAATAAACATTTACTAAATTCACAAAGTCATTCATTCTTTGCGGTATTACTGAAAAAGCCACTCCAAAAATGGAGTGGCTGGTGGGATAATCGCTGATAGCAGAGTAGAGAGATTGCAAAAAAGCAATCTTTTCTTACTTATACATTTTTCTTAGACCCAAACATAGCTGTGGCATCTTCAGCAAGAAACAAGGAGATTAATACAAGAAGTGTGTACAGTTCTACCCTGTATAACTACCATGTGTTTCTTATATTCCATCTTTTGTGTGTGTGGGTGATTGGCAAGCCCTATGTAGTTAGCTAAACTGTTCATTCTGGGAGTTCTTCCAGAAATATCATGAGATTAGCTCACTTATGAAACTTGAGCAATTTTACTACATGATTATTACTAGTAATAACAACAATTAGTTAATAAACAGAAACATTGATTCAGGAAAAACAGCGCTCTATGGAATCATTTCTTGTTTAAAATGTTGTTAGAGGTCAGTGTTAGAAGAGCCAGGAAACAGAGTTTGAGCCAAGAATTATGCAAACATAACTCTTAGGGAAACTGGCTTCCAACTTTATAAATTTTCTCATAAAATTTCAGTTAGTTTCTTGAACAGTTTCATAAAACTCCAGCACTTTCCATTTTATTTTGGAACTGGATTATCTCAGACTTAAGCCACTGTTCTTATCTGACTTTTATGGTTGGTTTCATACTGTCTTTTCACCAGTTTGACTGGCACTGACTCTAGTGCTATGCCTAAAAATGTGAGCATGTCAAAAAAATCCATTTTTTTTATTTTTTAATGCCAGCATGTTATGTTTGCCCTCAGAGAATGCTTAATAGGTAAATGGATAGTCTCCATTTATTGTGGCAATAGGAATTATTTCTCAAGATAATTATTTGCTAACAATGAACATGCTGGTATAGGCTACTGCTTACACCAGCAGTGTGTAAAATTAGGAAAAAAGTTAAAAGAAAGCCCAGAATATGAAGGCACAATTTAAATCTTGAGGAGTTTTTAAATTGAGAGGTTGATATTTGATTTCCTAGAGTCACACATGATGTATGTAATATTTACTACATGATGTATAGAATAAATTTTTAAAAAGAAAAAGAAAGCAAATAAAAACACAAAACTCTCTTTTTTTCATTTTTATTGTCTCTTTTAGCCTATATGGGCACAGTAAAGTTCAGAATTCACTGTCAAACACTTATCCCATGAGCTTTAGTCAAACTAAATGAAGACATGTTAGTTACAACACTTTGTAAAATTATAAATAGCTATATAAATGGAGGGTATTATTATTATATTGCAATGTTATTTAAAGTAATATTAGACAATATGGAACAGTTCAGGAAATGTTTGACTCTATGACAGATTATAAGCTCCTCAATGCTAGATAGATGTTTTGCTTCATCTTTATATCTATTCAACAAGGTATCATATTTTAAGTGAAGATATAGATGCTAATATATTAATATATAATATATTTATATATAAGCATGTATAAATATGAATATATGAATCTATAATTTATGTTTATATTTAAATATATGAGAATGTATTAATACATAATTTATATATAAATATATACGAGGTCTGACAAGTTCATGAACTTGTTGCAACAATCTGGCTAACCTTTTTTGATATCAGAGGGATTATTCATTATGAATTTGTACCAACTGGACAAACAGTTAACCAAGTTTACTGTTTGCAAGTGCTGAAAAGGCTGCGTGAAAAAGTTAGACGACCTGAACTTTTCACCAACAATTCACGGCTCTTGCATCACAACAATGCACCAGCTGACATGGCACTGTCTGTGAGGGAGTTTTTAGCCAGTAAACAAATAACTGTATTGGAACACCCTCCCTCCTCACCTGATCTGACCCCAATGACTTCTTTCTTTATCTGAAGATAAAGGAAATTTAGAAAGGAAGACATTTTGATGACATTCAGGACATCAAGGGTAATACGACGACAGCTCTGAGGGCCATTCCAGAGAAAGAGTTTCCAAAATTGCTTTGAAGGGTGAACTAGGTGCTGACGTTGATGCATAGATTCCCAAGGGGAGTACTTCAAAGGTGACTGTAGTCATATTCAGCAATGAGGTATGTAGAACTTTTTCTAGGATGCGTTCACGAACTTAATTGGCAGGCCTTGTATAAATTTTATACATATATATATATATATATATATATATATATATATATATATATATATGAAATTTACAAAGAAGTGGTACCACGATAAAAAGTTTATTTTTTCATCACCTTAATAGTCACAATGGTACATTTTTGTTATTCTGTGGAAACATAAAAAATTAAAGTCAGAGAAGTAAGAGAAAGTGGGAGCCCAGAATTTTCCATTGTGATATACTGGAAATATTCTTAAAAAACAAAAATATTTATGGATTGCTGTGTTTTACCTGAGAATATGGCCCTACTAAGATAATAAATAGCATGTAGAAAACATCTTGGTGACTCATCTATTGTATTTTCGATAGATGTTCTACAGTGTCTTATAAATGGAAGGCATTCCTACTTCAAAGTAATACACCCAACCTCTCTAAATAAAGTTAACTTCTTACGTCAGTTTTTTCATAGAAAATTTTAATGCCAGCTCCTAACACTTTGGAAACTTAATCAAGGTTCACCAAACATGTAGAATTGACTTTCTCCTTGTTTATTAATACTACCAGACCCTCCAAACCCAAGTCTAGCCTCACTTTCTCCTTGGAGGCATCCACAATGCAGAAAGGAAAATTAAATGTCACCTTATCTGGCTGTCTTATTTTACACATGAGAAAACTGATGTGAAGAGAGGTTAAGTGAATTGCCTAAAGTCACACAGTCTGTTGCTCTCAGGCCAGAACCCAAATCTTCAAGTCAAAGTCTACTCCAATTTTCTGGCTTCCTTACCATCCCTAGAGAACTTCTCAGGCCTTGAAAATTACCAAATAATGCAATTTAGGAATATAGTGTTCTAGGAAATGGGTGAAATGTTCCAGGACAGCTCCATAGCCTTGTCAGGAAATAGATGTAGGAGGCTTGTTAGAGGCAAGGCCTCATTCTGTCTTGGCTGGTTAGTTTGAGGAGGTGATGATGGAAGTTACAGCGTGGGTAGAATAACCTCTTTGTCAACATTATTCTAGCTTACCTGTGATATCAGGGATCAGTGTATGTTCTAGGATACTGATTTTGAAGCCGTATCTATAAATGGACTTCAGGGGGTCAGTACCCACCACATGAAAATCTATACAATATTTTGTGGGGGCTGTTGTTTGTTTTGTTTTGCATTTATTTAGGAAAAGTCCACAGAATTCCTCTAATTTTTTAAGGGTTTTCTTAACCAGAGAAGAGTTTAAAAATCACTGAACCTGGACTTTCAAAAAGGGATTGAATCCTGCTATAAAACTAGAAAGCCAATTTTATCTTTGGCATTTCCAGCATCTCCTTTCTGTTATATTTTGCCTTATTATAATACTTTGTTTTGTCAACCCCTTCCATACTCAGTGTTCTCATGGTCTTTTTCTCCCTCTTCAAAACTTACCTTCAAGAAAAAAAAAAAAAAACTCTTTGCTCTCAACTGAGACATTATGGCCAAGAAGGGAATTATGCATGTACTCTCTTCTGTTTAGTTGAGTTGGAAGTTTGAGGGGCCCAACTGCATCCTGCTTTGGACGCCCTCAGCATTCCTTGGCTATTTGCCATTCTGGTTTTTAGGCCAACTTTAATGATTCCCTGTGAAATACAGTTCTCTTCCTGTGTTTATCAATTTAACCTTCTAGAGAACATGGAGTTTTGTTTGTGGGCGCTATGCAACATTTCTATTATCATTCACTTTTAAGAATTCTTTAATTTCCCTTAAGATTTGCATTTGCTTGACCTCCAGGTTATTAAATTCCCATTCATAAAAGGTGTTTAATTGTCTTATTTTCATATTGAGTTCTAAATTAATTTTGTTGTGGTCTTAAAACATAATCTTCACAAAACATTTCTGAGAATTGTGTTCTATTTCTGTGAAAAATGCCATTGGAATTTTGATAGGGATTGCATTGAATCTATAGACAGCTTTGAGGAGTATGGACATTTTATTTAATTTTATTTAAAAAAATTTTTTTATGTTAGTTTCAGGTGTACAAAACAACATAATCATTAGACATTTATACCCCTCACAAAGCGATAGCCCCTCCCTCTCCAAAGTTAACTACCCCTCTCCTTCCAACCCCCTGATGTCTTTCCATTTATTTGTGTTTTCTCCAATTTTCATCAAAGTCTTATAGTTCTCATTTTATAGATCTTTTATTTCCTTGGTTAAATTTATTTCAAAGTATTTTATTGTTTTTGATGTTGTTGTATATGGGATTGTTTTCTTTATTTGTCTTTCAGATATATCATTGTATATGTATAGAAATGTTGTATGTTGATATTGTATCCTGCACCTTTACTGAATTCATTTATTAGTTCTAACAGTTTTTTGGTGGAGTCTTGGGGGTTTTCTATATATTAAGATCATGTCATCTGCAAACAGAGACAATTTTACTTTTTTTCTTGCCTCTTTGGAAGTTTTTAATTTTTTTTCTTGACTCATTGCCCTTGCTAGGACTTCTAGTACTATGTTGAATACAAATAGTGAAAGTGGGCACTCTTGTCTTGTTCCTAATTTTAGAGGAAAAGCTTTCAACTTTTTATCATTGATTATGATGTTAGATTTGTCATATATGGACCTTCTTATGTTGAGGTATGTTCCTTCTATAACTAAATTTGTTGAGTTTTTATCATGAAAATGTGTTGAATTTTGTCAAAAATTTTTTCTGTATCAACTGAGAGGATTATACTATCTTTTTCTTTATTCTGTTAATATGCTGTATCACGTATATTGATTCATGTGTGTTGTGCCATCCATGCATCATAGGAATGAACGCCACTTGATCATGTAATTTCATTATTTTCATGATATATTGAAATCAGTTCGATAATATTTTGTTGAGAAATTTTAAATCTATGTTCATTCAGAATATTGGACTATAGTTTTAATTTCTTATATCCTTATCTGGCTTTGTTATCAGGGTAATTCTGGCTTAGTAAAATGCATTTGAAAATGTTCCCTCTTCTTCAATATTTGGAAGAGCTTGAGAAGAATTAGCTTTAATACTTTAAGTGTTTGGTAGAATTCACGTGTGAAACCACCTGGTCCTGGGCTTTTCTTTGTTGGGAGGTTTTAATTACTGCATCAGTCGGTAGTCTTTATTGTTGTTCATGTTTTCTGTCTTCATAATTCAGTCTTGGTAGGTTGTGTGTTTCTAGGAATTTATCCATTTATTTTGTGATATTCAATTTGCTGGCACATATTTGTTTATAGCAGTCTCTTATGAACCTTAATATTTCTGCAGTATCAGTTTTAATGTCTCCTCTTCTATTTATAATTTTGTTATTTTAATTCTCTGTCTTTTTATTGGTTAGTGTGGCTAATAATTGCTTAATTTTGTTAATCTTTTCAAAAAACCAATTCTCAGTTTATTGAGGTTTTTTTCTATTACATTTCTAGCCTCTATTTCATCTATTTCTGCTCTAATTTTTGTTGTATTCTTCCTTCTGCTAACTTAAGACTTAGTTTGTTTTTCTTTTTCTAGTTTCTTGAGGTGTAAAATTAGGTTGTCTGAGATTTCTTTTTCTTAATGTATGTATTTAACGCTATAAACTTCCCTCTTAGAACTGTTTTTGTTACATCCCACAAATTTTGGCATGTTGTGTTTTTATTTTCACTTATCTCAAGATATTTTTTATTTCTCTTTTTATTACTTTTGCTACTTATTATTTGTTTAGGAGTGTGTTGTCTAATTTTTACATGTTGGTGAATTTTCAAGATTTTCTCCTGTTATTGATTTCTAGTTTCACCATAGTGGTTGGGAAAATGCTTGACATGATTTCAATCTTCTTAAGTTTATTGTCTTGTTTTATAGCCTGTTATATGACCTATTCTGGAGAATGTTCAGGGTATGCTTCAGAAGAATGTGTATTCTGCTGCTGTTGGATGAGATGTTCTTGATATGTCTGTTTGGAGCATTTGGTCTAAAATGTATTTCAACTCTAGTGTTCCCTTATTTATTTTTGGTCTGAATGATTTATTCATTGTTGAAGGCAATAGGTATTGTAGTTTCCTACTATTACTGTATTGCTGTCTATTTCTCCCTTCATATTTGTTAGCACTTGCTTTATATATGGTGCTCCATTGGAGTGCATACATGTTTGTAACTGTTATATCCTCTTGATGAATTGACCCCTTTATTGTTGTATAATGACCTCTTTTGTCTCTTGTGACACCTTTTGACTTAAAGCCTATCCTCTCTGATATAAATATAGTTACTCCTGCTCTCTTTTTTTCCATTTGCCTAAAATATCATTTCTTATTATTTCTTTTGTACAAGTCTATGTATGTCCTTAAATCTGAAGTGAGGTTTTTGGGGACAGTATATAGTTGGGTGTTTTTTATTTTTTTCTTTCCCATTCAGTTACTCTGTGTCTTTTGATTGGAGAACTTAATCAATCACATTTAATGTAATTATTGACAGAGAAGGTCTTACTATTGCCATTTTGTTAATTTTTTTTCCTGGCTGTTTAATTGTTTCATTCTTCCTCTCTTGCTGTCTTTCTTTGTGACATGATGACTTTCTGCAGTGATTCCTTTTCATTTCTCTTTTGCGTATATACTCTAGGTTTTCGTTTTGTAGTTAACATAGGGTTATATAAGTCATCTTATAGTTATAAAAGTCTATTTTAAGCTGATGACCACCCAACTTTGATTGCACACAAAAATTTTTCACTTTTACTCACATTTTATTTATGATCATAAAATCTGAGACTGTACCAGGCAAACTGAGCTGTATAGTCACCTTGCAAATGGGGTTGAAGAACAAGCAGTCCAAGTGGTTTCTTGGGTTTGATGAGCTCATGGGAAACTTCAGTCCAGTCTACAGAGAAGGAGCACTTTGTATTTACCCTCCCTTTGTATGATATGGAATTAATTACAGGGTGTGATAAATGACCTAAGTATGTGCTGCTTTCTTCTTTGTCTTTCTCTCCTTTGTTCTTTTTCTTTCTACTTCCTACTTTCTGCTTTGTAATAAGTTAATATGACTGATATGTAAAGTATCAGGATTGTAATGCTTTGGACTCTTACTAAAACTAGTCTATAAAATATCTAAAAGAGAGTTTCCCAAACCATTTTCTGAGAAACACTAACTGAAATAATGTAGTGTTTTTAAAATCTGTTCTCATTTTTTTTGACATTTCTTCTATAAAGAGGTGTCTCAGTTTCCCTCCCTGTAGTGACTTGATTCTAATGAATAGAATGTGGTGGAAATTATGCTGCATGATTTTTGAGGCTAGGTATTAAATACAACTTCTATCTGGGTTTCTCTTTGGGCACTTGCTCTTGAAAACTCATATGCAATGTTCTGAGAAAATGTCCAAGCCATGTGGCAAGACATTATTAGAGTGTTCCGCTTGATGACTAGCTTGGGTCTCAGCCAAAAGCCACTGCTAACCTCCAGACATGTGACAGAATGAGCCTTTTGCTGTTTGAAGACCCAGCTACTCTCAGGCTACAATTTCATGAGAGACCCCAAGCAAGAATTGGCTAACCCAGGCAAATCACAGAAATGTGTGGGATAACAGTAGTCATATATGATTGCTTTATAAGTATTAAAGTGTGTAGGTGGTATGTTATACAGTAATGGATAACTGGAACAAATGGTAATCATTCTTCCACCCAAAATAGTTCTATTCTCAAATATCTTCTGGCAACTCTATGTACTATCTCAGCATTTCACCAGGCATAGTAATATATTAAAGTTTCTGATAAGTCTTACAGTAAAGAAAGCCTATCTATCGTAGCTTAACTGGTGCATTCAATGACCACTCCTGCCCCACCTTTTTTGGTAGAAACAGCTTTTAATATCTAAAAGATCGCAATGTTTCACAGAGAATATTGAAAAATACCTTAGAAAAGCCCTCTACTACTACTTGGTATTGCAGATTGTTGCTGAAATATCTCGTTAGGGGCTAAATTTATATTTTTATGTACATTGTTATCTTTCTAATTTTGCCAAAATAGATACTGTGCAACTGAAGAAAAGCTTTTGCTCCCAGCCATCAGATGTCCTTTCTGAACCAGAAAAGATCTTTGTTTTAAGAGTGGGCTAGACAGAATCCAGGGTGACAGCTCTAATTTTTAGTCTGGAACGGATTTAAAACTCAGGTTTCTGGGAAACCTGAGCTCAAATTATCTACCTGACCTCTCCTGAGTATCTTATTCTGACCAAGAACACCATGTTTGCACAAAATGCCACCTGACCTTTATTTGAAGCAAACATTAACAGGCTGAAACACAGCTAGGGCAACAGTAAGGAGCACAGAACTGTGAATAGTATGCACATAGGACTTCTGGAGAAGACGGTGAGCAATATACAATTCACTCTGAGATCAAGCTTTAAGGGGAAGTGATATAGAGAAATATAAATTAATCATGAGTCATTTTGTAATCTCGTGCAAACCACATCCTCTGTATGCAAACATGACAAACTCTATTCCTCTTTCTCATCCAGAAATAGTAAGAACAGATGGCTTTGGAGAAATTTGTTTTGTAAGATGAGCTTTTCAATTGTATAGTGTTTTGTTTCTTTCTTTGTTTTTACATTAGCTTTACCTGCAACCACAAGGCTCCCAAAGCCTTGATTTATCGCACTGTTGGGGGAGGCCCACTTCTCTCAGCCTACACTGACACATTTCTTGCCCTGGCCCTGGTCTACTTCTGCCTAAACTTACAAATGAGAAATGCTATAACTGGGGAAGTGGTTTGCACCAAAGAGGGGGAAAAGGCACATGACTGAGAGACACATATAAACTGAGTTTATTTCCTACATTGGCATTAACCGATAGTGAAATTTTTTTTTTTTTAATAACTTAGCCTCACTGACCTCAGCTTTCTTTTAGGAAAATTAGTGAGTTTGGCTAGAAGGCCCACTATGGATTCTTCCCACCTATAGAACTAGTTATTCTGTAGCTCAGATCCCTGATCATTCAGCAACCTCTTTGTTGGGGTTAATAACGATGTGGGCCTCTTCCAATTATTTGAAGTCCTTAATAGAAAAAAGAACAACCTTCCCTGAGAAAGAGGGCATTCTGCCAGTAAATGGCCCTCAGACTTGAGCTGCAACATCTACTCTTCTGGGTTTCCAGCCTGCTGACCAACCCTGCAGATTTCAGACTTGCCAACTTCCACAATTGTGTGAGGCAATTCAGAGAATACTTCAGAGCATGATGACCAAAGGCAGAAATCAAATAACATGTGGGAAAAGGGAATTCAAGTGGAGAACTGGGCTTTAGACAAGGGCTTGAGTTTGACAGAGAAGAGTAGGTTTGAAGCAGTACATAGCTATTACCTCCTTAGATCTAGCTACCCTGGCATGAACAAGCCAATGTGAAAAATAGCGAACCAAGTCAATGTGAACTAAGAACCTTAGTGTCCATCTCTATCTAGGAAAGTTCTAGAGCTGGTAAAAATACTTCTATATTACAGGCCAGTTTCTATCCAGTGACAAAACAGTTGCTATAACAAACCAATCAGAATTCAGTTCTCACTCTCTGCTTAAGATCTTGAAAGGACACGACATTCAACTCTATCCATCTGTATGAGTTGTTGAATGATTTTGGAGTGGAAGTGTGTATAAGGAGGAATATAATGGGTTTCCTGCCAATAGTGTGCTATGTGGGCTCAAGTGGAGTACTAAGACTTTTATAAAGTTAAAAATATATATCAGATTCTATGTTAATAAATAAAAAAAATTCTTGTTATAAAAATTTAATTTGAATTTATTCACTTTAGAAATATTAACAAATATTTATTGGGCATTTACTCTGAAACATGCACAGTTCTAGGTACTAAAGGTGTATGATGAGAAGAGAGGTCTGACTAGGGGACCTCATCCATGGGAGCAGAATAGGGAGAGAAGCTTGTGGTTAGGCCAATGCAGGCCCTCTCGGTTTTCTCCAGGTATAAAAGCACACATACTACTGAGTCTTGATTTTAATTCTTATACCAGAAGGAGAGTGGGGGAGAATGTAGGTCAATAATGAAGTACAGAAAAAGTAGGAACCAGTGCCAGCCCTTGTCTGCTAGTTAAGCACATCAGATTATGCAAATGCGGAATCAGTTTGATTGGACCCAATAAACTTCTGCTGATTACCGACTGTTTTTAAATTTAGATGTTGTACAATGAAAGGGAAGGCCACTTCATGTCACAAAGAACCTAATGGACGATAGCATATCCTAAGCACATAACTAGTCATTCAGGGGCAGAGGGATTATCAGCGGATATTAACACATAAGCCAGAAAGTAAACTCTTATATAAATATAGTACCTGAAAGATAGTAACAAAATCTCTTTGTTTTCTCGTGTAAAAATATATTTACTAAGCTTAAAAGCAAATAGCTTTCCTTCCTTTGTGTCACACTATCTGCTCCCCACAGGTGGGAACACGGGAAGGTAGAATACGACACCCTAAGGCTATAAATTGGTTTTGGCTTTAAAAGAACAACAGCTCTTTTACCTCCTTTTCTCTCAGCTGCTCATGCCTTGTGGTTCAGAGCTCTGCTTGTTTTTTTAAGTGATCCTTCTTCAATCATTAATTAAGTATGCAAACATGTTTAGTAGCTACTATTTCCTGAACACCGTGTTGGAGTCTTGGGGATACAATGATGATGATGACTAATACATAATCTAAAGGAGAGCTCAGTTTAGGGGAAGGGAGGCCAATCAATGATTTTGGAAACGATTTAGATATTTTTGTGTTTATTTTACATCATTTTTAAATTATAAAAGTAATGCTACTTAAAAGTTAAGAACTATAGAAAGAAAAGGTGTAAAAACACATCTCAGCACAACACACAAAAGAATTCTCCCTAAATATTTTGGAATTTGTTGTTGGTTTTTACTCTAAATAGGTTTTTGAAATTTTTATTTAATTTGGATGATTTTGCATATAACTTTATTTGTGTCCTAGTATTATGATGCAAAGATCTCTCATACTATTGAACCTCATTGTAGAGGTAATTTTAAATATTGGCTTAATATTCAAGCCAATTGAATAGGCATGTATTGTAGTAGCTTACAAATCCACCTTCTTAATTTTGGATATTTAATTTTAGTTTTATCTTTTATAAATCACATAATTAACATTTTGATGCATAAAACTCATTTTATATTTCAGATTCATTTTCTTAGATGATTCTCAGTGGTTGAATTATTTATTTAAAATATAAGAAGATATTTAAAAATTTTGAGTTTGACAATGACCCGACTTCTTCCCTTATAGGTTACTTTCAAACTCTAAGTTTGCACTTTTGTTTGTCTGCTACCCTAAGTAGTGGTAGAGATGTGATCAGATACATTTTCAATGTGTATACAAGTGTAGAGACCAGAGAGAAGGAGTATGTTCATCCCTGTTCAAACCTGAGTTTCTTAAACCCCACAACACATCCCTTAATAGCATCACTAGAAACATTGACTCCACGCCAACTCTGCACTTCATTTCTGGGTACAGGTAGTGCCTCAGTTCTCAATGACCCTGTCCCTCTTAAGATTTAAGGAGTGGTACCTCTCTGTCCATTCTGGGAGTAACCGGAAGAGCGGGGCTGTTTAGAAATGTTTTACTTAAATAAAAACATATCGAAGATCCTATATCCAATAATCCCAAGATTTGCCACACATGCTCAGAAAAGATGTATTCGATCTATTGTGTTTGATTTTAATACTTCCTTCTAAGAGTTTTGGTGAAAAGTGATACATGATAATATAAATCAATTGGCACATTCTGATCACCCAGTAAATATTGTATCCTTCCCCTTTTCCCCTTAAGAGGACCTTGTGTCCCCTTGGCCTGTGTGGGACCTAGTAGGTGGTGAGCGAATCATCCTTTCCTCCCATTCCCAGCCTTCAGCACTAATGCCATTTCCTCTTCTTCCTGCATGACATCCATTCTTTGAAATAATCAAAATGGGAAGAGAAAGAATAGTGAGAATTCGGGGCTGAAAGCAGATTGTTGTGAAGTTCTTTTGCAGAAAGATACCATCTTCCATGTGTGCTATTCCTCTTCTGCCCCTAGTGAATACAGTACCTGGGCGTAGAGCTATTATGATCCTGGTGTGTGAAACAGAGTCACAACGAGGTCTTCTTGGTGCTTTAGTAATAGAACTCTTGGGCAGAGTTCAAGACATGACCTCTAATTCATATAATTTAATGGTTCTAAGTAATTATTTTTGAAGATATTTTGAAGCCCTTGAATGCAATAAATATCCAGAGAACACAGCAGGATAATTATATTTATTTGATCAGACCCAATGTATGAGTCTTAGGAAACTGCCCATAGGTGGGTCTTTCTTTCCCATCCTCCCACTCCTAGGTTTTAGGTCCACCTACACTTATAAAGGAGGGGCCATCTACCGTAAAGGTAAGGTGTTTTAATCTTTGAATATCTCCCCTCCCCATTTATCTGTGTCTGTTTTTCCTGTTGTTTCTTTTTTGAGGTGCTCACCAAGAAGAAAAACAGGAGCAGAGGATATCATACTGTGCTACAGGTTCTCAATTCCAAAAAAACGCCTCCCAAATCACCGACAAAAAGGCAATACCAATAGAAAGACCAGATCCTCCCTGATACATTAATTCTCATTATCTGCCCCTTCCTTGGTGTTGTAGGATCCTTTCACTATCAGTCTCTCCCCAGCCAGCATCCCTGAAGGATTTTTTCTTTCTGACCATCATTTCCTAGTGAACTGTGCTCCCTGATGGAGCTAGGATCTGGGCAAATCTTGCTGGTGAATGCAACCACAGAATAATCTTTCATAGGCTACACAATGCTGCAGTGCCTAGGATAGCTCCCTCAGATACCTGGGCTTCAATTTCCTCATATGTAACTTGGGGATGTGAAGACCTACATTGAAAGTGTTTTTAGAAGATTTAGTGACACTGTATACCATGCACTTCAAATGGTATCAGGCATGTATTAAAGGGAAGGGGCTTTCCCAATATTTCATAAATGATGATATATAGGAACTTTGGAACATGGGTTTGAAACAGGAATGGTCTTACCTGCATCCAGATCATAATAAATACACACATTTATCAAGATACGTCAAAGTTGTTATCTCACTGTAGCTTATTGGGCTATAGTAATATATTGGAAATGCACTGCTTTTGAGTGGGGAATGTTGGGGAGAAGGAAAAAGGAATCTTAAAGCCAGGAGACAGCCAGAACTTCCGCCTGCTGTGCCATTGTTGCAGGGCCACAGCTTTGAGGTTGTGCAACACCTTCTTCAGTAAACACTTCCTGAAGCAGAGACAAGAATGAACCTGGGAGTTTCATTCTGTTCTCACTTGAGAGGAGGCAGCCACAGACCAAGCAGCGCACGTCTGTTTGGGTGAGACAGGCAGACCATGCTCCTAGAATCACCCAGGATATTGCAGGGGCTTCTCCTGGTGGCCACTTTCTTCCTTTCTTCATTTCCAGGTAGGTGTGTAAGTCTTTTTCATGTTCTGCTAAATGCATCAGTGAACAGCTTGCTTTTCATCTTCTCCTGATATATATATTTTAGCAGTTTTACTAACCAGTTGGACTGGTTTTAATCTGTTATTTTAGGGGGCTATGACTGATGTAAACACTCAGTGTAAAGGAGAGGCAAGGAGAAATCCTTAATCAATACATGTCTGATCTGAGAATATAGAAATCAAATGGAAAATATCATTCAGCATAGTTTAAATAATGAATATGATCTTTGAGTTGAAAAGTGAGATTCACCAAAACCCAACCTGGCATTTTTAAAGCAGTAAAGATGCAGTGAGTTTGACTGGTTATCAGTGTATGGAAGGCTTAGGAAAGTGTATTGAGACAAGTTGGCTTGCCCTGTTCCTTTTTAGTGCACATTTTTATATTATGCCCTTTCATTACTGGTGATAATAAATATGACTAATTATAAATAGTTGACCAATTTCATTTTGTAAACCATTGCAAATAACTTGATGACAAGAATGTTGTTGTTAAGCTTAAGCTTCCATTTTGCTGATGATATCAAACATTTAAGAATTTAAAAGTAGAAGACTCCTACTTCCTAATAATAAATCCTGGATAGCATGTCTCTCCATTTCTGATAAATTGTCCAATTCGATTTTGGTTAAATTAGATTGGGAAACTCATTGCCTTAGCCAATTTTTATTTCTAGAGCTTTTTTAAGTTAGCATTAGCTTCAGTGCCTAGGAACCCAATCACTGGTCAAACTTTTCTTGGTATTTAGAATGCTTGCTGGGACCTAGGAATGGGGACAGGTTACCAACAAGAAGTATAGGGTTAGGGAAGAAAAGATTCTCCTCTCCCTTGCATTCACTCAGTGCTTTTCACTAAAAGTGATTTTCCTTTTCCCCTTGTTTCTGATTTGTTTTCCAGACTTATAAAAGTTTGATGTGATATCTTTAAATATAGAACTGTGCTAAGCATTCAAGTTATTGACTTAAAATTCCTACTTTTTGAGTTAAGCTTAATAGAAATCTTCTTTCCCTGCATTCTCCAAAAATACTATCACTAAAAACTCTATGGGACCCTTTGCTTGGTTGAAATGTAAGAATTGCTTGGGTACTAGCCTTATCCGACAGCATAAAGATTCAGGCTGGCTCCATGAACAGAATCACATAGCTAACACCGGAGTCCACTCGCATTATAGCCTTTTCAGTGAAATGGGGCCTACCCACTGATTCTGTCCTCCCATGTTTACTTTCACAACATGGCACCAAGAGATGCAAGTTCCTTAGAAGCCGTGACTAAAAGTGTAGTATCTCCAACTACTGGGTGGTGGGGACAGAGGTTCTGGGTGTTTCGTGTGAGAATGGGGGGACAGACAGACAGAAAGCTGCCCACCTTATCTTCCCTCTCAAGCAGAGAGCTGCCCCCACCTTTTACATTCCACCTTGTATTTCAAGACTGTCTCCTTGGTCACTGAAATACCCGATATTGTTTGTAGTCGATTTATTTCCTAGCCAGAGTGTAAGAAGTAAAGCAATTTTCATTTTACCATCTCTTCCTTTTTTGTTTGCCAGCCCCATCATCCAAAAAACAGATCTGTGCTTCTCCGATCACGACTTTTGCCCAGTTCTCATATACATGAAATAAAAGAATGAGGTAAAACCAGGCCAACTGTTTTTAATGAGTTTAACAATCCCCTGAGAAAAATAACTTATGGGATTTCATCATAGGGAAGAAAAAACTACTGAAAAGGATGTGGCAGGTGTTTTGGGGGGAGAAACTAAGGTACTGACAAAGGAAAAAGGTCTTTACTATATTCTAGCAGAATAGCCAGGGGGTACAGTAATTTTGAAATGATTTCATTTCAAATTAGCAATTTTTCTTGCCTTCCTAAGGTGACTAGAAGACCCCGGAGAGTATATATAATTTCATCTTAATAGCCAAAATGATAGACTTAATTAGGATATGTGTTTTTCCTCAGTGTTTGTACTCACTTTTCCTACATGAAGTTTGAAATCGCCAGATGGTTTGAGGGGGGTACAGAGAATCCCAGAACTTAAATCAATATCATTGCATAAACCCTGATTCAGGACTTCATGTCATGTGTTCAGTTGGAAAGACATTGCTTTAAACAGTTTTGAACAAATTTAAACAAAAATGAAAATGTCAATATTATGTACAAATGTGCTAAACTCCAAAATGGCCCCAAACACATTAATAAAATAAAGCAACAATCCAGGCCAATGTCTGTTCTCTTAATCTTTCAACAACCTTTAACTTTGTTTAAAGCTAATAAACATAAAAAATAATTATCTAATCTAAACCAAAACAACAGATTTATTTTTCTTGATCCAGTTTGCTAATCAAAACAAATCCAGTACATTTGAGTTCTGTGGGAGAGAGAAAGCAAGTATTAAAATGAATTAGTAGAAACATATTGTGTTACATCTCAGATTTGTGTAATCCCAGGATGGCAGTTAGTTGTGTTTGTTCCACAGGCTTCAAAATAATTAGCCTGTGTTATTCAGCTGGGTGGAGGTTGACCCATCTCCATCAGTCTTAAGGATGAATGAGCCAAACAATATTTAGGTCTGCTGCCTCTCTAACTGCTGTGTAATTTGTTATATCTCAAATTGCTCTCATTCAGGGGCCTTCCTGATTTCAGAAAAATAAGGGCCATTAAAGGAAATTCTATCTCTTGTCTTTAGAGAAAGTGCTATGACGCAAGAGTTCGGGAAGAGCTGCAAATCGTTCATTTCAAACTAAAGAAAGAGGTTGCTGAAGACTTTTAAAAAAACATTCTGGTTTATTTTATTTATTGATTTATTTTGGTTGCAATTTGGAAGTGCTCTGCTATCAAACAAAGAATTAAAAACAAAAATTATCTGCTAATTTATATATTTCAACTTTGTATTTAAGAGTCAATTGGTAATTTCTGATTTCGTGAAATGTTAGAATTTAGATACTTCCTAGAAGCATGAAGATGAGTGTGTATATCAAAGAAAACTTGTGTTGGTTGGATTGGCCTGTTCCTTTCTCACCTCTTCTGAATGAGAAATGTGCATGTATTAATCGTGTTCTGATTTTATAAAAAGAATCAGTTGGGTAGTTATTATTTTATGACCTGAGGCAGCTTTGACTAATATTTACTTTCAGAATAAGGCGTGTAATGGATGAAAACCATTTTTCATATAGCACTTTTAAAAGAGTTACTCTGTTTGCAACATTGGTAAATACATAGCTTCACAAGCTCCATATTAGTGGGACTAATTGCACTGAATGGACACAGCCCATCAGACAGTAGGTATGCTTCATGGTATGCTTGTTTGGTTCACAGAGTTACAGGAGGCTGTAGGGAATTGTGTCAACACCATCAGTTAATTTCTTGCACGTATAATTTTCTTACCTCTTGGCATCTTATTATTTTGAAATAATTATAGTAATTATAAAAATTTTCCCTCAATAAAAAGACAATGATTGATTTCATGTTCCTTTATGCTTCTGAACTTTTATTATAAAAATTGTGTATAACTAATGTTATTATTTTCCTTTGCCAAAAATTCGCTAAGTAAAAGTGTAAAGATGATTATCTCTATAACAGCAAGAAGTAAATGAGAAACCTTGTGATGTAGTTCTGGAAGTATGACTATGAAATGAGACTTATTTTATCACAACTGATTAGAACTTTATCCAAATGATCATCCTCTCTCAAAAAAGGTTATAGGGAATTCTGTATTTATTTGCCTAAAATCATGGACTGCTTGACCTGGCTTTAGAGTTCATTTAATCTGCCCCATCTATTCAAACAATTAATATACCCAAAGTTAATGTATTCTAGTGTTGATGCCACGGATGTTGTTTTGAAATCATCTTAAGAGTAAGTCTCAAGTCACTGAAAGAAAAACCGTTTTATTAATTTAACACCTCAATTTTTCAACCCATTGTATCACATTTTCTGTCTTTCAAAGATAAATGGGGCCGGCCGAGTGGCTCAGTTGGTTAAGAGCTCGCTCAAGAGTTTGAGCTCTGAGCAAAAGCAGTTCGAGTCCCATCCCGAGCTGAGCAGCCACTGAGCTGCCAACAGGTGGCAGGATGGCTCAGCTTAAAAAAAAGAAAAAAAAAAAAAAAGATAAATGTAAATGGCTCTAGAGTGGCCAAATGAATTAAAGCCATCCTAAAATGATAAAAAGAACATTGACATCACTAGGAAGTTTTGAAAGTTCTTATTTTAGTTCCTGAAGAAATTTTTAAAAACTATATATTTATTCATTGGGGTATATTGGGATAAGTGCACAGTCATCCGAGAGGAGTCACAAAAAATATTCCATTTTATTTGTTAAAGGATTAGCCATGCTAACCTAAATTTATATTACAATAGGATGTCAGTTTGAGTACTTTAATGAGCTAGGACTATCTTTAGATAAGAGCCTTCTAGTCATTACACAGAAAACTAAAGCCTTTCCAATCACAGCGTTAGTAAATCGCTGGGTTCCTATTGCATCTTCATTCTACGTGGACCTGCTGCCCCTTCAGCAGCCAGAGAGCAGGTCTGTTGACATTTCCTCAGGCTTCGCTCTGCACAGAGCAGAGGCTGGACCATCTGGGCAAACAAACAAGAAAATAGAAAGTCCAGTGTCAGCTTTGGAAAAACTGAACTTCTCTCAAAAATAACTACGAGACATTGAAATGAGAATTCAAGATGCAGATAGAAAATTGGATTAGATAACGTTCCAATTCTCTTTCAATGTCACTGCAGGATCAAAAATTTTCCTTCTAGGCCAGTACTTGTATTCCAATTGTATGCTTCTCTAATTTTCATTGTGTTTCATGTGTTGTATGCAAAAATAAAGGTGTGTCTGTATTGCAATGCTGGCTCATTCTATGGAACTGGTATTGAAATCTTTCCTTAATGACTTAGTTTCTGGAAATGGAAAACATTGCTATTGGAAAACCCATAAAAAATATACTTGTATTAAAATCCAAAATGGCATTTATTAGTTAGTTATTTCACTTTTCTAACACTGTGTAGTTTTCAGAGTGCTTCAACTAAATTATTCTGACACTGCTTAGCTTCTTAGAGGATCTGTTTGGCTCGGGGCTTTCTCATGCTGGCTTTTGCAGGGGTTTCAAGATAACAAAGAGAGGTGGAAAACTTCAAAAGAAATATTTTCACTAAGTTGAGAAACACTTGTGAACTTTCAGCGGGACAACATTTGTAGATATAGGTTAAAGATTTGAGAGGAAGAATGTATTTCTGATTTTGTCAATCTCTTCTGGTGTCTTAAGTAGCTCAAAAACTCTGTGTGTATCACCGCTCACCAGGAATACAGTAAAGATGACCATCGCTGACCAGCCTATGTGAGTTCTGCTCAGCTAAATTTTCTCTTACTCTTTTTTTCTCAGTAAATACTGTAAAGGAACCCCCTGAAGTAAAGAAGTATGAAGTGGTTTATCCCAGAAGACTTCACCCACTACATAAAAGAGAGGTTAAGAAGCCAGATCAACAGGTATATCTTTTGACTTAACAAAGACAAAGAATCTCAAATATCTATCTATCTATCTATCTATCTATCTACCTATCTATCTAGATAGATAGATAGATATAACATATGTCTATATATAGGTATATAGAAACACACACTATATATACACACACATGATATAAATATATAACATATTTAATGTATAAATACATATTTATATTTATATATATACATTTATATTTGTTTTTTGACCTATGTTATCTTTATTAATCTTCACAATAACCCAACATTCTATTATTACCTTTATTTTTTGGACTAAGTTTCTGACAGTTAAAATAAACTGTCCATGGTCACACAGAGAGTAAACTTTAACATTTTATGATATTTTATAGTTTATTCTGTGTACTCCCAAAGAAGTGTAATAAGCTTATAATCTACCTATCTATACATGCACACATACAAACAAAACCATGAACATTAAAACTGAAGTAGAAAATAAAATATTGTGGTTGAATGCATGCATACGTGCATATTAAGATTAATTACTGTAATTTAAATGTGAAATTTACCTCTGTCTTTCCTAAAAAAGCAGGTATTAAAGATTGCATAGTTCTTACTACTTAATAAAATGGCACATTCTCAGTCAATAGAGGAAAGCTAAAACATGATGACTTATTCAACAACAGTTTTCTAATTATTTAGACCTGGAAGTCTTCTGCAGGGAGCCTGGAAAATCTAGATTAAAAAGACATAAATAATAACATGTAGAACTAAGCCCTAGCAGCTTCTCTGTGATTCCAGCCCTTGGCCCATCTATAGATTTAAGGCCCATGCTGCTGCATGTCTGATATCTCAGTCCTGCCCTGTCAGGATAACAGTGCTGCCACATCACACTTGTCTTCCAAGCATAGACTAGAGAAGCCAGTGACATCCTCGTCTGCTGTGCAGCAGGCACATTCTTTCCCTGGACATAGAATCTTCTCTTCTTGCTCAGGTACATCTTATGATTAATAAGCACACTATCTTATCAGTATATGCCAAGGTCTTGAAAATTATTCTTGTGGTTTTTGTATTGATGCTATTGGTCTTCCTTGTGTGAAGAATTGATTAGCAATGACTCAAAACATCCAGAATTCATACTGCGTGTGACTGAGGGAATCTCTGTATCCATCGATGCTACACAGGTCTCAGTCTAGATTATTTATTTCTCAAGACCTCCTGAAGAAAAGGACTCTTGTCATTATTGTTAAAGAACTGTGCCTTTTGCTGGACCAGAAACCGAGGCACCAGAGGGACCTAGCCAAATGAATATGTGTGTGTGTGTGTTTAATCACCAGCAAATATTTGTGCCTTTTTACAGGAAAAATTTGGAACTGAATTGAAGTATGAAATGACAGTTAATGGAAAAATAGCAGTGCTTTATTTGAAAAAATCCAAGTAAGTGTCTTAGTTCTGATATAATCCTCACCAACAGCAAGTTAGCATGTGGAAAGTGTGCTAATTGAGTCTGTTACTGCTTATGGTTCTCACAAACTTTGGCTAATCAGCTTTTGCTCTCAACTGGCCTGAGGGGTTCGGTGAATATTTCTTCCTACTTAAGCAGTAGAAACACATTGAATAAAACAAGTTTACCAGTGTTTTGATACTTCTAGTAATAAAGCAATGAATGATGTGCAGGCAGACATACATTTTATCAAGTTCTATGAAATTGCAGATGGGTTTTTCACTCTTCCCCTACATTATTGCATTTTATTATTCTAACAGTGAATGATTAGATAGATAATCCTCAACACCGAAAAACACAAACAATCCAATTTAAAAATGGGCAGAGAATATGAAGAGACATTTCTCTAAAGAGACATACAATGGCCAATAGACATATGAAAAGATGCTGAACATCACTAATCATTAGAGAAACGCAAATAAAAACCATAGTGAGATACCACCTCACTCCTGTCAGAATGGCTATCATCAATAAATCAATAAACAAATGTTGTTGAGGATGTGGAGAAAAGGGAACCCTCGTGCACTATTGGTGGGATTGAAAATTGGTGCAGCCACTGTGGAAAACAGTATGGAGGTTCCTCAAAAAATTAAAAATAGAACTACCTTATGACCCAGCAATTCCACTTTTGGGTATTTATCCAAAGAAATCCAAGATGCTAATTCAGAAAGATATATGCACCCCTATGTTTACTACAATATTATTCATAATAGCCAAGGTATGAAAACAACCAAAATGCCCATCAATAGGTGATTGTATAAAGAAGATGTAGAACATAGAGTATATACAATGGAATAATATTGTACTTGGCCATAAAAAGAATAAAATATTATTATTTTCTACAACATGGATGGACCTAGAGGTTCTTATGCTAAGTGAGATAGTCAGACTGAGAAAAACAAACACTATATGGTCTCACTTATATGTGGAATCTAAACAACAAAACAAACAAAACAGAAACAAACTCATACATACGGGGAACAAACTGATGGTTGCCAGAGGAGACAGGAGCAGGATGGCTGGGTGAAAAAGATGAAGGGATTAAGAAGTACAAACTGGCAGTTACAAAATAGTCTTGGGGATGTAAAGTACAGCATAGGGAATATAGTCAATAATATTTTAATAGCTATGGTGCCAAGTGGGTACGAGACTTAATGGGGGGATCACTTCATAAATTATGTAAATGTCCAACCACTATGCTGTACACCTGACACTAATAGCAAATAATATTGAATGTTAACTGTAATTGAAAAAAAGGAAAGATTAGATATTAAAACAATTTGCAACCATTTTCGTTAAAAAAAAAACAAGAGACATATCTAAGTTAAATACACCGTACGGCCAAGGAGCAAGTCAGTGGTAAAAGCCGAGCTGGGCTCCCTTGATTCTAACACCAGTGCCTTTTCTGCCCAGCTGTCCACTAACCTGTCCATTTTTCTCTTACATCTCATTGTGCTCTTATTCCTTCATAGGCTTCATCGTGTTCATTGAAATTCAGCATCTCTTTTCAAATTTTGGGGCCTCAGCTCTCACCCAGATCTTGACCATCCTATATCTAGACCACTTCAAAAGCAGTTTTTCCCAATTCTATGCTTTGAAGCGTTTTCAATCCCTAAGTTGTTCTATAAAGAACAGCAAGATAGACAAATAGACTATCACCTTTTGCAAAAAAAACACAGCTGACTAGAGTTTGGAAACAGTGGTGCTGTAATAGAAATAATAACACACTTTGGGTTTGAGGCAGACCTAGATATGATCCCATGCCACTCGAACTGTTTAATCTCATCTGGAAAATAAGGAGAGTAATATTTACCTTGCAGGATTGTTGAAGAGGTTGTACTAAATGATTCATGTAACATGTCTAACCCAGTGGCCTATGCAGAGATAGCGTTTAATACATATTAGTCACTTTCCTTTCTCTTTGCCCTGATTCTTTTCAACATATATTCAGGCTCCTATTTTCTGATGAATAACTGAAAGAATTTTAAGAAGCTCCGTGAAATTGTTAATGACCAAATGCAAGTCAATTTTCACTAAACTCTTCACTGCTAAAGTTGTTAATAGCCATTGGGACTGAAAGGGCCCCATGGAAATGCAGTTATCCTAAACTGGTGAGGAACAGTACTCTTTTTGGTAATTTTTATCAACTTGACCCTTCTCAGTTCCAATTAATTCTCAAAACTCTCCTCAGACAAGTCTGCAAAGACTGATGAAAAAGCAGACATTGTTCCGCATTCATCAGGAATGTCCTTGTCCCTCTCAGTCTTTCCATTTTCAGCATCCCTTTCATGCTTGGACTTGTTTAGAGGGGTTAGGAGGAGGATCTTAGGAGTGAAAACTTTTCTGCACACCCAGTGAAAGCTCTCACTTTGGTTGCTGGACTTTGCAATTAGCGTGCGTAACCATGACTTTTCTTTTTTTTTCCCCCCTCCTCCAGAGATCTCCTTGCACCAGGCTACACGGAAACACATTATAATTCCACCGGAAAGGAAGTCACCACTAGCCCCCAGATCATGGTAAAACACAGTGTTCTGATTCATTGTGTATTGGGGTATGACTCGCACAGTCAAATGCAGTGTCGTTGCCAGACAATTGTGAAAGGGAAATAGCATTTATAGCATTGGTGCTTTATTCAGTAGTAGTCATTTCTTAACTGATCTTCCATCATTTGTACAGTTTGGCAAGAACAAAGCCATTCCTTGACAATCACGGTCACCCTTTCCAGCCTTCAACAGCTCCCTGTAGGAGAGTGGGCCGAAGGAGCCTCTTCCTTTCATTAGAAAAGTGAAAAATTAAATACACCTGATGTTCTTAGTCAATCTTTAGATCATACAGTCTCTCAATCTCAAGACCATTTCTTCAATGGTAGAATTGTAGAATTCTGTTTTCTTTAAATAATTTCCACTCTTGACACTTATTCAGAGAAGATGACAACGTGAGGTAACAAGAGTGGTGTTTTATCATTGCCATCTTTTCTGAGCTCTGTTTTCTATTGGAAGGCCTTCACGCATTCTCTTCTGTAGCAATGACACAGAGGTTTACATGGGCCAATAGGTCAACTGTCCCAAAGGAGAAACATGTGCTTGATTGAAGTACACCCACATGAAAAAGGTTAGGATTGGGCATTTTTGTCCAAATGGAGGCAGGGGATGCTATACTAATCCAGTTAGTCTGGTGAGACTGGATATATTAAGAAATAACAATACAATCTGAATAACACATTCATTGGAAAGCACCCAGTGGTGTTAGAAAAAAAATAATGAGTAGTCAATCAAGGAAAAGAATGAACGTCTGATGTTTTGGGATCTCAGGTTTTAAACATACATTTGCAAGTTTGTTTTTTCCAGGCTGTATACACCCTGTTATCCTTCTTCTGCAACACCAACATTTACACAATTTAGTTAACACTCTCTAAGCATTTGAGATCATTAGCTAAATAATACAGATTTTAACTATAAAAAACAATTTTTTTTTCATATCTCCAAGTTTACTGTTATTTAGCATAAAGTCATTTAAAAACATTACAAATGCTGTTTTAAGGTTTCAAATTTAAATTTTGCAAGGGGTCTGAAAAACATGCATGCTTTTCTTTATAAAACCCCTTTTCTATTTCTTTAGGATCACTGTTATTACCAAGGACATATCATTAATGAAAAAGTTTCTGAAGCTAGTATCAGCACATGTAGGGGTCTAAGGTAAGACTTCCTGAATGATTTGTATGTTCCTGTGATGATGATGATGATGATGATGATGATGATGATAATGTGTGTGTGCTTTAATAAATCTGAAGAACATTGCATATAATTAATTAACTTTAGTACAGTTAGATTAATTGTAAGGGCTCAAAAATTTTGAAAATTGAAGGAAACATGAGTTCTGTTGATACTAATTTATCAATTATACATCTGAATTGCTTATAGAGTTGCTTTTGTTTGTTTGCTTGCTTGTTTTGAGTCCCAATTTTAAAGTCAGAATCTTTAGAGAATGGGAGCTCCTCTCCACCTTCTCTCTTCACTCTAAAATCTCTAGCTGTCCTATCCACACCTGTGATAGCCACTTCTTTCTGTATGTTAAAGATTCTTCATATACCTGTCTATAGTAAGATATCTTCTGAGACCCAGCCATGGATATCTAATTTTCTTGTACATATCTCCATATCTTCCATATTTAGATACCTTAATGAAATCTGAATCTTAATATACCTCCAATCAAACTAATAATTTTCTCCAAAATCTGGTATTTTCCAGGGTCCCCTATCTCAATGAGTAGCATCATCAACCAACCGCTTGCCAATCCAGAAACCTAGGTTTCTTATGACCTTTGCCTCTCAACTACCCATTGTCAATCCATTATCAAGCCTTATTGATTGTATGTTCTAAATGTTTCCTGAGATTATGCACGATATCCTCTCTCTTATTGCCACATCCTAGTCCAAATTACCATGATCTTTATGCAGACCATTGCAATAAATCATCTAATTTATCTCCTCTCCTTCACTCTTGTCTTCTAATTCTATGAATATTTAATCCAGTCTCCCTATTATATGTCCTTGTGCTGTTTCTTCTTAGCAATTATCTGCTGTAACTATATATATTACATATATGTAAATGTGTATGTGCATATGTGAATATCTATATCTATATCTATATAGACATTCACAAATGTAGTGGAGCAAATGTGATTATTTAATCCACATCTGTCTTCCTCATTTGAATGTAAGCTCTATGAGAGACCATGACTTTTCTTTTTTACCATCTGCCTTTATTCCAATGCCTAACAAATAATGGGTACTCTCTAACTATTGGTTGAATGAATCTTAGCTCAGCTCGAGGCTTCAGCAAAGGGAAGTGAGATGAAATTGATATTATTTATTGATCATGTGCTTTATATATTATCTCCTTCAACCTTTACAACCATCCTATTAGGTAGGTATTATTACCCCCATTTACAGATAGAGAAACTGAGGCTATGTGAGTTTAAGTAGTTGTCCATGTTATCACAGCTATTAAGTGATAGACCCAGAATTTTAACCCTTATCTGTAAGACTCGCAAATCTCTTTCATTTTCAGTACACCTGTAGAGCAGACAAGGCATGGGGATTGGAAGAACAGTGGATCGAGAGTCAGGAAATTTCATTCTACTGCCAGCTCTGACCTAGGTTATCTATATGACATTGTAGTAGTCACTTCTCCCCGACAGGTCCCATTTCTTCCTAGAGAAAATAAGCTCAGGTCATCTCTAAGGGGATCTTCAGCTGTAATGTCACACTGTTTTCCACTGCCATGAGCATGGAATGTTTTGGCATTGGTAACTGTTTAGCTTCTCTAAGTCTGTAGCACTCAAATGCAGGAATATTTTTTTAAGAAGCCTGGATTCTCATGTTTTTCAGGGGCTACTTCAGTCAGGGAGATGAAAGGTACTTCATTGAACCTTTGAGCCCCACAAATCAGGATGAGCAGGAACATGTGCTCTTCAAGCATGATCCCAACGAAAAGACTAACAGCAGCTGTGGGATGGATGACGTGCTATGGGCACATGGATCTTGGCGGAATATGGCCCCACCTGACACAAGTGTGGTCGTACGCATACCTTTATTTTTCATTTGCAACACTGCCATATATCCTGTCCTGGCGGACTTAGGTTCCAGTCTTACTAGCTGCAATTGAATGAAATTTTACAGCCATTGTTGAAACTAGTAGGTGATAGAGACACTAAAATCTTGTTGTACGTCTATTTATTTAATAAGTACTTATGGATCAACTATTATGAACAATAACATGCAAGGGCTAAAAAGAAGTATAAGGCTTGCCCTCTAGGAGCAGGCAACTTGTACAATGCTACAATATTAACAAAGGTGTAAGGTATTATTATTACTTTGAGATGCAATATCCTGCTATGTTCATGAATGAATTCATTCAACAAATTTTTAAAGACTGTCATAGGTGCTGGGGATGTAGCAGTAAAGCAAAATAAATACAGAATCTGCCCACAGGAACCTAGAATATTCTTTCATATATGGAATTAAACTTCCAGTTACAGAAGTATCATTTCTTCCAAATGTTCTTAGAATCCATAAGTACTGGGCAGAATTGGTCTGGATAAAATAAAATTTCTGTTAGGTTCAATTTGCTGTGGGTATAAATTCTACCAGTGATTTGATATCTAAGAACCCAGAAGAACCACTTCTAGCTATGTGTTCCCACGAATGTCCATCTCCTGGTACAGGCCTCTTATCTCTCTGTCTCAATTCCTTGCTAACCATGTACAAATAGCTGTGCTTCCATGACAGCCTATTGTTTTGGTTTTCCTCCTACCTCACCAGTTCCTCTCATTGTTATTCCTCCTCTGGTTGACCAGAGGCCCTCAAAAGCTCAGTCCTGGGTTCTGTGCTTTGCTTTATCTTCAGATTCTTCCTAGGTAACCTCATCTTGTACTATGCTGTATTTGAATAGGAACGCTGCACTAATTATGATCGAATGTCTATCTCCAACCTTGGGCTCTCCTCTAAAGGCCAGGCTGTTATAATTAGCTACCTACTTCATGCATCTATTTGTATGTCTAATATTACGAACTTAATGTGGTCAAAATAGAACTACCGATTTCTAAACCCTAAACAAAACTTGCTTCTCCCTCATTCTCCCCTATCTCAGTTAGCAATACCACCAATCCTCATTTCTCAGGCCCAAATCTAGAAATTATCCTTGATTCCTCTTTCCTTCGTCTCTTCTCATATGGCATTTGTCAGCAAATGCCTGCATATATTCCAGATATTTCAATGTGCTCCTTTCCTCACCTGTCACGGGTACCATCCATCCCACAGTAACCATGGCAGCAGCCTCGACCTTACTTTCCCACTGTCATTCCTGCCTCAGTAGCACATTGTCTCCAGACAATAGCCAGAGTGATTCTTTTATTCTAAATCACATAACGTCACTTTTCTGTTTAAAGCGCTCTAATGGCTTCTCATTGCGTTTAGTACAAAATCTTAAAGAAACAAAAACAAAACACTGACCCTGAGTGACACACCCCTATATGATAAGGGCCCCACATATCTCTCTAACCCCCTCCTATCTTCTGCTCCCCACCCGCGGACCTCCCTTGTTATGTTCTGACAAACACAAACTTTTTCTGTGCTTTAAACATGCCAATATCAATTCACCTTAGAGTCTTTCTGCTCATTTTTTCTTTCTTTGCTGGCATTATCTTCCAGTTAACCTTCCCTTGCCTGGCGTCTCATTTTCATAAATGTGTCAGCTTCAGGACCAACTCTTTATAGAGCTTTCCCTAACCTGTTCTGAAATGGCTACCTTGTCACTCAATATCACATTACTCCATTTAAACCACTGCATGGCACTAATTGCCATCTGATGTATCTACGTTTATTTGTCTACTGTGAGCTCCTGAAGCACATAGACCATGTCTATTTCCCTACTGTATCCCTGGGGCCCAGAGCACTGCTGGTGCACAGTAAGGGCTGATAATATGTTGCTCCCATGGAGAGTGGAGGTAAGTACACATCTCATCAGATAGCACCTACAAGTCTACCGTTAGTAATCTGTGCTTGTTAACAGAAGCTTATTTACCTTCTAAAAGATAAGCACTTCTAGAAATGCAACATAATAAATTTTGATGGTTTATTATTTAGCACAAATAATGTGTCTGCTACTTTTCAATGGGAGAATCCACTATGAAACCTGTTTTTTTTTTTTTTTAAGATTTTATTGGGGAATCAGGGAAGGGGAACAGACATGTTGCTGTCCTTTTGTTCTTCAGTCTAGTTGTGAAGGACGTCGCTTCACTGGCCCATGTTGTATTATCATTGCGCTCTTCCTGGCTGAGGCAGATTGGTCGCTGGTCACGGGACGGCTGCTCATGGTGGCTCTTGGCAGCTCACGCTGGCTGCCGGCCACTCACCCTAGCTTATGGCAGCGCACTGTAGCTTCACTGCAGCCTACGCTATCACCGGCGACTCACAGCAGCCCAGCTCCAGGTCGAGCTGTTGTTCACCATCTTAGCTGTAGAGGGCGCAGCATCATTGGCCCTAATGTGGGATCCGAACTGGGGCTCTGCTGCTCAGAGCTGGCATCCCAAGCCAATTCCTACCCAGCGCTCCACTAGGCCAGCCCTGAAACCTATTTTTGTTGTTGTTGTTTTATTTTGTTTTGTAAGAGAAAGGAACAGAAAATAGGGGAGCCTGGAATGTAGGAAAGAGATCTAGTTCTGTTTGAGAAGAAGAAAACAGATTAGGTTCCATGGCAGCTCTGGGCATTTCACCAATAGTGGGGTATTCACTGGGATAGGAATAAAAGGATAGTAAACAAACAAACAAACAAACAAATAAACAAAAAACACTAAGAGGATGCTGAAGTCCAAGTTTGTCTATTTCATTTCAGGATAGTGGAAAAAGTCCACTGTTTAAAAATTCTGAAGACTTGGGTTCTAATCCCTGCATACCTATTAATTAGTTGTGTAATCATTTAAACTGTTTGGTAAAATAAAGGGGACAGACGAGTATAGTACTGAGGTCTCTTAGTGCTGAGATTCTACTCTGAACCTTATCTATAGATGATTCTGGCTAATTAAATTTTACAATGATAATATTGTCTTTTTTTATAGATATCAACCAATCTCTTATAAAATTACATATTTAAATAAAAGAATGACTCATGTAGAGAAAGATGTCATCTTAGTAATTTTTCTTTTAATATTTATTACAGAAATCAAAAACCCAGAAGGCTTTGGGACAGAAGAAATACATAGAATATTATTTGGTCCTGGATAATGGTGAGGTAATTATATCAAATAAATGTGTCTTTTAAAATCCTCTTCTACCTAAATTTATCATGTGAAATATGAAATATGTGGATCAGTTTGGAAAATTCACAAATATGAGCTATTCTTTTTTACAAATTGTTCTGAATCTAAGAAAATTAACATCTAATTAGACTGATATGATTTCTCATTTTCAGGACTGTGCATCTTATATGATATGTATAAAGTGAATTCTTTGCACTATAATGCTCCTTTCTTATTGTCTTAAGAGCTACACACTTAATATCCAATTAAATTCTTTTGTCATTTTGCCTTATGTTATGTAGTTAAATCATTGGAAAATTAGAATTTATGCTTGTCATGGAGTGGTAAATATAGAAATCTCAGGAATAAAATCTTATGAAAAAGGCAAGTTTTTGGTAATAGTCATCATTTATCTTTTATAGAAATGCATTTTAACCTAGTGAGTGTTCTAAACCTGAAGTCCACATCTGTGATCTCCAAAGAAAAAATTCAGTGCTATGATAATGTGTGTAAGTTATTTAGTTTAGGCCCTAAAGCTTTGGCCTCTCTTATTATATTAAGTTTATTTGCTGTTGGTATATTTTTAAATGGAAAAGCTATTTGTTATATCTATTCTGCACAGCTTAGGAAATCATGGTATTTTACTGAAAATACGTTTAGGATAATTCCTTAGAGCTTTACACTGAGTTAGTACTTCAGGGGACAAAACAGCATCTCTACCCCAAAAATGCTTTAATTTAGCCAGAAAAATAGAAAGCACTTTGTTTCTCACTTCTAAGAGTTAACTTTTATAAGTGGTTATACATTATAACCACTAGTAGGTAAAATACAATGAAGTTGCCATTTTACTTCCTATTATATTCATTTTTACCAATGCCCATATTTTGTCTTGGTCATTTTTTAGTTTAAAAAATACAATCAAGATCCAGAGGAAATAAGAAAGAGGGTATTTGAGATGGCCAATTACGTCAACATGGTATGATACATTTTATTCAATGTAATTTTAACAATTTGCTAAGTGGTGTCATTGGTGTTTCTATGAATGCTCATGAAGCAGAGAAGAAAAGTCTATACTCCTAAGACTAAAACTGCTGACGGGCTTGCTACTTAATTAAATATATTTGTATGTGTTTTTTTTTTTTTAATTAAAGTCTATTCGGGTGACAATTGTTAGCAAAGTCAGGGATCATTTTTATAGTATGTTAATTAAATATTAATATTACATGATAGAGACTTTTCTCACCTGCTTGCCACACTATTCTAAGGTCCACAAAGGTATAAAAGGCGGTATTGTTGGCAAGATTTTTGTTTTTCTAAAGCTCAGTAAGAAGCTGAAGCTGAATTATACTGAATGTCAACTATAATTTAATATATATATAGTCACAGGATGTGGAGTACATACAGCATAGGGAGTAGAGTCAATGGAATTGTAACAGCTATGTATGATGTCAGAGGGGTAGTAGATTGGGGGTGGGAGGGTTATCACTTTGTGAGGGGTATAAATGTCTAACTATTACATTGTTTTGTACACCTGAAACTAATTTAAAAAAAAGGATTCAAAAAGAAAGAAAGAAAGAAAGAAAGAAAGAAAGAAAGAAAGAAAGAAAGAAAGAAGAAAATGCTGACAAACTAATTTCAATAGAAAGCCAATTGAAGAGAGGAAACAGAAAACAAACAAAATAAGCCAAGTTCTGGCACAGTGGCACTATTCGTTATCTCATTTAATCCTCAAAAAGAACCCCAATTTAGAATTAAAAAATTAGATTCTGAGAAGCAAAGTAACTTGTGTAAAATCACAAAGTTAGGAAATGGTAGAGGTAAGATTTGAACTTAGATTGGTTGGATTTCAAGCCCATTTTGATTGTATAATTGTTGATCCTTGATCCTGTTCTTTAAGCATGATTTTTATTGTCTAATTTCCAAACTCTTTTAAAAATGTTTTCTATATCTTTTCTATTTAATTTTTTTTTTTTTTACACACAGCTTGCTCTTTTTGGTTTTGTTTAAAGAGTAAGTTAATGTTTACATGACATTGAACTTCAAAGTCCAGGCAATAAAGAGGAAAATAGAGTGAAAGAGAAAAACAGTTTATGTTTGCCACTTCCTTGATTTTCTTGACCTTATGGAGAGCCCCAGAGGGCAGCAGGACACAGACACTAGTTTCTTGCTGGTTGAACGTATAGTTAGCCTGCTTAGTCGAAAGGCGTGAGTCATTTTGTGGTGTCCTGCAAATCCTCTAAGGATAGAAAGAAAATGAAGGTGGATTCAATGACTAAGGTCATATCTCGTCTTCTCACCACACAGATCATGCTCACTCTTCTTAAGGAAACCCAAGACCTGGCCATATTTATCAAGCACCTACTTTGTGCCAGGTACTTTTCTAGATTACAGAAATAAAGTAGGGGAACAAAACTGACAAAAAGCCTTTCCTTCAAGGAGTTTACTTTCTTGTTCAGGTGGACAAACATATAAACAAATCAAATAACAAGTACATAGAATGGTGATAAGTGCTCTGAAGAAAAAATAAAGCAGGGGGAGAGAGATGGGAGTGGCGGGAGAGAAAGAGAGAGAGAGAGAGAGAGAGAGA
>NW_017731975.1:11223-13881 GCF_001890085.2 Hipposideros armiger | reverse complement strand
AAAAAGAATATTATGGTTGCATACCTCTACCATCCTGCTGAAATAATGAATTTAAAAAAAAAACAGAAAATAAATGTGACATCTGTAAATTACACAATATTGCTGAGCCTATGCTTCAAGAGAAATCAGGAAAAATCTGCTGGATAGTTTGCAGCTGGAATTGGATAGAAGGACGCAGCAAGAAGTGACTTGAAATTGTTTGAGTTTCACTTCCTAAGAAAACTGTGGATGTCATGGGAAACAATGGATTAAGTTCTGTCAGGATTAATTAGTATTATTTGCTGGTTATCTATGACTGCATAACAAATCTGCCCATAACTTCCTGACTTAAACAGGGGAGCTGGTTGGTCATCTCTCTGTATATACAGCTTTTCATGTGGCTAACTTGGACTTCTTCCAACGTGGCAGCCTCAGGGTTTTGGACATCTTACAAGGTGACTAGCTTCCCCTAGAAGATGTATTCTAAGAGGCTGAGGAGAAAGCTTTAAGGCTTGTTATGACCTAACCTCAGAAATCACAGTGTCACTTCTGGTATATTCTGTTGGTCAAGAGCAAGTCATAGACCTATCCAGATTCAAGGGGAAGGCACTATCCAGGAGGCAAATATTGCAAGGCTGGCTCATTGGGAGTTATCTGTGAAGAACAGCTGCNAGAGAGAGACAGAGAGAGAGAGAGAGACAGAGAGAGAGAGAGAGAGAGAGAGAGAGAGAGAGCGCTTCATTTTGGGTGCTATATTAAACAGGGAAGGCCTCTCTAATAAGGTGACATTTGAGTAGAGACCTAAAGAAAGGCAGAGAAGTGTGTGACCCTAATGAAGGGTGTTCAAATCCGAGCGAGGAACCTGAGGGCAGAACCTAGCATGTCATGTTTGAGGAACCATGGGGAGGTTATTGTGCTGGAAAGTAATAAAACAGGGCACGCATGGGATTAGATGACATCTGACAGGCAGCAGTGGCCAAAACCTGAAGGCCCTAATGGGCCTATGTCAGGCTTTGTTATTCTTCATTAGTGAGGGCATTGCAGAGCCTTCACATGCGTGTTCTTAATAGAATCTGAGGGAAAGCAAGGGTGGAAATAAGAGCCGCTAGGGGAATTGTGCCATCATTCAAGACAAGAGATAATGACAGTTTGAGGAAAAGCAGTGATAGTAGATCTATTGGTAATAGCTGATTTCTGGATAGAGTCAACACGGTTTGTGAGGTGGGTGGGGGATGGGAAGTATAAGAAAAAGAGAGGAGTCATGTGACATTAAAGGTTTTGACCTAAACACTTCAGGAATAAGGAAATATGGTAGGGCATGGTTATTCAGAGGAAAGGTTATCCTTTCCATTTTGGACACATTAGCTTTCGGATATCTTTCTGGATAAAGATTTCCAGGTGGAAATGCTGGATATACAGAATTGGAGTTCAGGGGCAAGACTTGAGCGGAGATATAAATCTACTAAGCCTTCAGCACATATAGGTGGCATAAGACATGAGCCAGCAAATTATAGCCCGCTGGCCAAACCTGGCCTGCTGCTTTTTTACAAAATAAAATTTTACTGAAACACAACCACCCCCATGTGTTTACACACCGTCTGTGGCTATTTTCCTGCTACAATGCCAGAGGTAGTGAGCAGTTGCAACGGAGACCATCCGGCCTCAAAGCTTAAAATATTTTCTCTCTGGGCATTTACAGAAAAAAATTGCCAACCCTGGTGTAAGATCACCAAGGGAGTTGGTATAGATAAGTAGAAAAGAAACCTGAAGACAGAACCTTGAAGTACTTCTTTGAGGAGAGATTAGACTGGAGGAGAAACTGACAAAGAGATCAAGAAGAAGTGACAGTGACATAGGAGGAAAACCTACGTAGGACAGAGTGTTGTTCTGGAAGCTACTTGGAACAAAAATCTATCAAAGGAAAAAATGGTCAGTGGCTTTAGATGCTCTGAGCACCGAGGATTGGCCGTGGGAATTAACAAAGCGGAGGCTCATAGTCATCTGGGTGAAGCAAGCTTCTATGGAATCTAAGAGTAGAAGCACGCACGATTAGAGTGAGTCCAGAGAGAATGAGAGAAGTGGCGTTAAGGACAGTAAACACCAAAAATTCTTTCCAGAAGTTTTGCTATCAGTGGGAGCAGAGCAATGGAGCATGAGTTAGAGGGGAATGGGTCACAAAGAAAAAGTCTTTCCCCAACCACTGCTCCCCGACAAGATGGGTCATTCTTTTTTTGCTGCTGAAGGGGACATTTCCATGGAAGGCTCAGCGCTGACAATACAAGGGAGATGGAAGAATTGCTGGAATAATCTCTTTGATTTGGAGAGAGATAGGAGATGGAGAAATTGGCCTTAGGCTCACAGGCCACTCATGTATATGGTAAGAACAGGGAAGCACAGGTTGTTTGAACAGGTGTAGGCCAGTGGGTTGACGGGTGGTAGGAGCTTATGGAAGTTTTCTTCTGATTGCTTCTATACTCTCAGTGAATTTTGAAGCAGGGGCACCTGCTTTAAAGTGCAAATTTAAAATCAATTGTCAAAATTTCTAAGGAAGAAGAGTGCATATGAAAAAAGGTGCAGAGACTGAGTGGGTTTTGGGAATGCAGGCGCCTTGCTGGAGAGTGGTCAAGGTCACGTGAGATTAGTAGCCATGGCTTCAGAGTGGAAGCTGTCAGCATATAA
>NW_017731975.1:0-4172 GCF_001890085.2 Hipposideros armiger | reverse complement strand
AGGATGAAACAATATTGTGAATGATAGGTATTAACTTCCCATCTTATACAGGTGTTTCTTGTTTGCCAGTCTTGTACTGCACCTTATGGGTATCTTTATTTGGTTCTTTGAAATGAAGTAGATAAGGGAATCAGGTTTTTGTGAGTGAGTACTAATGGCAAATTTCTGTCTCCCTACTGGGAAATTACAAACAGCAATGATTTTCCAGTGTTGTTTTATTGCTCTGGATAATTTGGAGCTTCCAGGCCAACACCGCTAATCAGAAACAATATGGTAATGAAGTTGACCACTGGCTGGACTTGTTGCAATGGGGCGAGTCTGTAATTGCCCGATATCTAGCCTTGGTGGTAATAGAATTGAAAAAGATACCAATGGTACTAAAGTTCTAGGTTTATGAACACTTTGAGAGCCCCCTTAGCTAAACATATCAAAGCCCTCCAACTGAATTAGAAGGTATTGAAGAGCAAGACAGGGGGAGGGGAGGTAGCTCATCTAAAAACACATCTGGTTTCTTATCATTGTCGCAGAAATTTTACTAGTATCTCTCATGGCAGAAACGACAAAATTTTTTCTCATTATAAATGTTCCTCATTCTCAAGAAAAAAGGGCAGGCAATATGTTCTGTGATGGACATTTGGTACCAAATTGTGAGTTGTGTGTGTGTTAGAGAGAGAGAGAGAGAGAGAGAGAGAGAGAGAGAGAGAGGGAGAGGGAGAGAGAGAGACACCAAGAGAAGCAAGGGGAAAGAAAGGGAGACAGGGTGAAGGAGAGGGAGAGAAATGCAGATGGTGGGTAGGGTGAGCAGAATAAAGCTAAAATTAGTCTCTCTATTCTATTTGGCTACAGTAAAAATATTTAGTTATACCCTGAGTGATAATTCAGTTTGCAAACCAGAGCATCTGTTTTCCTATTCTCACCCTTAGGACTACAGTGACAATGTGCTTAGAGTTGCAGGGACAATGGCCCACGAAATGGGCCATAACTTTGGAATGTTTCATGACTCCTATGTCTGCAAGTGCTCTTCTACAATATGTGTGATGGGCAGAGCAATAAGGTGAGGCTAACTGGGAAGACACTATTTTCCCTGTTTTTGGTTCTCTCTGGGCTGTTTTACTCTTCTATGTCATCTTCAGCAATGTGGTCAAGTTTTAAATGACTAAGTAGCATAGTCACAAATGTGTATCTATATCAAACCATCTTATCTCTCATCAATATGTAGTATTTTCATTAACTAAGACTTTAAACATATTGTCTCTTTGCTGTTGGGGTGACTTGTCATTTTATCCTCAATCTATACAAGACCTGGTTTCAGAAAATCATTAGCATTTATCAAATTTTCAATAAGTTCAGATTGGATGGTGACAGGGAAAAGTTCTAGGAGAAAAGTCTAAAGAAAAGAGTTCTCACAGGAGGATGAAAAGAGAATCTGTGAAACGATTACACATTTCTATCTTGACTTAGGCAAAATTAGCAGGTATCTTACCTTTACAAATCCTATAGTCCCTTTCCTACATTCATTGCCTCTTTTCTATTTGCTTCTCTCAGCTCACTCAATCTAGGATTAATCTCCCATGTCCTTCCATAAAATAGCATATGGCTGCATAACACTTACATATCTGGTGTTCTCTCTCCCAGATATTACTGCATTTTTAAATCTCCTTTTTATTTGTGGAATGAAGAAATTCTGTCAATAGGAAACCCTTTGAAAGCAAGTAAATTCTTAGACATGTAAATAAGTATGATTTTACAGCCTTTAGGACTTGACAACTCACGTGACCTAAGGCTGAATAAGGTTACCTAGATAAGCCTGAAGCATTTTTGTTATTTTTATTAAACAGCAGCCTGAATGCCATATTTTGAGTGTGACCATATTTGCTCATTAAGCTGGATGTGTTTATGTCTACCCAGGTGGGCTAATCCAGGCACATTNGGATATCTTTCTGGATAAAGATTTCCAGGTGGAAATGCTGGATATACAGAATTGGAGTTCAGGGGCAAGACTTGAGCGGAGATATAAATCTACTAAGCCTTCAGCACATATAGGTGGCATAAGACATGAGCCAGCAAATTATAGCCCGCTGGCCAAACCTGGCCTGCTGCTTTTTTACAAAATAAAATTTTACTGAAACACAACCACCCCCATGTGTTTACACACCGTCTGTGGCTATTTTCCTGCTACAATGCCAGAGGTAGTGAGCAGTTGCAACGGAGACCATCCGGCCTCAAAGCTTAAAATATTTTCTCTCTGGGCATTTACAGAAAAAAATTGCCAACCCTGGTGTAAGATCACCAAGGGAGTTGGTATAGATAAGTAGAAAAGAAACCTGAAGACAGAACCTTGAAGTACTTCTTTGAGGAGAGATTAGACTGGAGGAGAAACTGACAAAGAGATCAAGAAGAAGTGACAGTGACATAGGAGGAAAACCTACGTAGGACAGAGTGTTGTTCTGGAAGCTACTTGGAACAAAAATCTATCAAAGGAAAAAATGGTCAGTGGCTTTAGATGCTCTGAGCACCGAGGATTGGCCGTGGGAATTAACAAAGCGGAGGCTCATAGTCATCTGGGTGAAGCAAGCTTCTATGGAATCTAAGAGTAGAAGCACGCACGATTAGAGTGAGTCCAGAGAGAATGAGAGAAGTGGCGTTAAGGACAGTAAACACCAAAAATTCTTTCCAGAAGTTTTGCTATCAGTGGGAGCAGAGCAATGGAGCATGAGTTAGAGGGGAATGGGTCACAAAGAAAAAGTCTTTCCCCAACCACTGCTCCCCGACAAGATGGGTCATTCTTTTTTTGCTGCTGAAGGGGACATTTCCATGGAAGGCTCAGCGCTGACAATACAAGGGAGATGGAAGAATTGCTGGAATAATCTCTTTGATTTGGAGAGAGATAGGAGATGGAGAAATTGGCCTTAGGCTCACAGGCCACTCATGTATATGGTAAGAACAGGGAAGCACAGGTTGTTTGAACAAGTGTAGGCCAGTGGGTTGACGGGTGGTAGGAGCTTATGGAAGTTTTCTTCTGATTGCTTCTATACTCTCAGTGAATTTTGAAGCAGGGGCACCTGCTTTAAAGTGCAAATTTAAAATCAATTGTCAAAATTTCTAAGGAAGAAGAGTGCATATGAAAAAAGGTGCAGAGACTGAGTGGGTTTTGGGAATGCAGGCGCCTTGCTGGAGAGTGGTCAAGGTCACGTGAGATTAGTAGCCATGGCTTCAGAGTGGAAGCTGTCAGCATATAAGCTTTCCCCATCTGTGTCCTGGGGCATGGTGGAGGAGAGGCACAGTGGGGGGTTAGGTTTAACCAGCCTTCGAGTTTTGTCAGGTGAGTAAAATAAAGCCAGAAAGGAATACAGAAGTTGAGGGACTAATAAAGGGGAGGATTTTAATCTGGTTAGATTTTTTATTTCTCTTTTGGTGATAATTGCATTCCTCTATGATTTTATTATTTTCCAAACTACTTTTTTAAAAATAACAATAGTAATTTCTTTGGGTTTCTCGGCAGTAAGTTGCCCTGTGAGAAAGCCTGTCACTACAGTTTTTTTTGCAGCTTTATTGAAATATAATGGGCATATAACATTGTATAAATTCAAGGTGTTCAGTGTTTTGCTTTGATACACATATATATTGCAAAATGATTACCACTGTAGGTTAGGGAACACCTCTGTCATGTCACATAATTGCTATTTCTTTTTCTTGGTGAGAACATTTTAAGATCTACTCTTGGCAACTTTCAAGTATCTTATATAATACAGTATTATTAACTATAATTACTGTACTGTATATTCAATTCCCAAAATTTATTCATTTTATAACTGGAAGTTTGTACCCTTTGACCAACACTGTGCAGTTTTATAAACTATAGTAGCTATTTAAGCTTTTACCTTTAGAGTAAGTATATTGTTTCATAAGCTTAACTTGTTATTTCTAAAGGTTATTTTATGTGCATTACAGATTATTTGGTTCAGCCAGTTTTAAGAATTAGAGGAACATTTACTTTATTGTCACTTACAGATGCAGTTCTTTTTCACATAGTATGTTTCTTTTCTAATATCCAAACCAACACCAAGTCAGCCTTGCTAACTCTGAAATATTATGAGAGAACATTACAAAGTATTGAGTAAGTATACTTAAAAATGAAGTAATAATTATGAGATATTAACAGAATATTATAA
>NW_017737257.1:0-1194 GCF_001890085.2 Hipposideros armiger | reverse complement strand
GGTGGGTGTAGCCCACCATCAAACAGGCAATCTTGTTACAAGCACTGAGCCATCCTGACACCTGTTGGCAGCTCAGCGACAGCTCAGCTCAGGCGCAACATCACTGGCCCATGTGGGAATTGAACCGGTGGCCCTGTTGCTCAGAGCTCATACTCTTAAGCCAACTCTTAACCAACTGAGCCACTCAGCCGGCCCTGTTTTGCTCTTTTTAAATGAAATAGCCATTGAGTTATTCCAGTGGTCCCAAGATACCTACCCCCAGATAGACTTTTCTGGATTTCACTTAAGATTTCAGGTGAGTGTGGTTTCCATTCTTACTGTATTTCCCCATGTATAAGATGCTCCCATGTATAAGAAGCGCCTTAATTTGGGGGTTCAAAATTTGAAAAAAAATGTATTACATAAAGTTATTGAACTCAAGTTTTATTCATCATAAAATTCATATAACTCCTCATCACTGTCAAAACTCCCAACCATTAGCTTGTCCTCCTCTGTGTCTGATGACGAATCACTGTCTTCATACATTGCCTTGTCCTCAGTGGGAAATGCAAGTAAAAAATCTACAACCACTGTATAAGACACACCCAGTTTTTAGACTCCAAATTTTTTGAAAAAGGGTGCGTCTTATACATGGGGAAATACGGTATATTATTAATTTTTATTTTTTAATCAAGGCAATATATCATTATGGTTTTAAAATCAATATTAAAATGCTTATTATAATGAAGAATTGGGGGTCATGCCTCTCCCCACATGCAGTTCCAATTACCAAAGGCAATTGTTAACAATATTTTTAACTGGTTTTCCTGTTGTTTACCTCTATGCAAATAACGTCTATACTACCATTTCTTTTTTTTTAAAAGATTTTATTCGGGAATCGGGGAAGGGGAACAGACAAGTTGCTATCCTTTTGTTCTTCAGTCTAGTTGTGGAGGATGTCACTTCACTGGCCCATGTTGGTATCATCATTGCGCTCTTCCCGGGAGAGGCAGATCCATCACCGGCCACTGGACGGCCGCTCACGGCGGCTCTCGACAGCTCACGCTGGCTGCTGGACTCTCACGCTGGATGCCAGCCACTCACAGTAGCTTATGGCAGCCCACTGCAGCTTCACTGCAGCCTATGCTGTTGCCAGCAATTCACGGCAGCCCAGCTCCAGGTTGAGCTGTTGTTCACCATCTTAGCTGTAGAGGG
>NW_017737256.1:0-1154 GCF_001890085.2 Hipposideros armiger | reverse complement strand
CCTCTACAGCTAAGATGCTGAACAACAGCTCAACCTGGAGCTGGGCTGCCGTGAGTCGCTGGTGATGGCATAGGCTGCAGCCCCTGCTGCAGTGGGTTGCCATGGGCTACCGTGTGTAGCCAGCAGCCAGCATAAGCGGCCAGCAGCCGCCGTGAGCAGCCGTCCAGAGGCCGGCGACTGATCTGCCTCGCCTGAGAAGAGTGCAATGATGGTGCCAGCTTGGGCCAGTGCAGCAACATCCTCCACAACTAGACTGAAGAACAAAACAACAGCAACTTGTCTGTTCCCCTTCCTCAGATTCCCCAGCGCTGTTCCCCTCTCCCAATTCCCCAATAAAATCTTAAAAAAATAAAAATAAAAATAGACTGAGACCATTCACTTCACTGAGACTCCCTGGCCCTTCTCTACCACGCTTTCTAGAATGTTCTCCATTCCCATTAACAGCTACTATATTTTGGGTTGTCTCCGTGATGCATAAGAAGTCATTGACTGTAGTGGTTGTGAATGCCCCTGAGCTTTCAAAGATAACAGAGGAAATTATGTATTTGCTCAACATCCACTATTCCACTATATATGAAGCTTGCTGTTGGCTTGGCTCTTTACACACATATGTAATCTTAATTCTCTAGAGATCACTTTCCCTCTGAAGGAACATAAACCCATGCATTCTTAAGAGTAGTCACAAATATGATCCACAAATCTTTTAAGTGCAAACATTTTCAGCTAACTCTAATGTCTTTGTCTGGGGTTTAATGCCACTGTTGCCTTTGATGGTCTTAACACCATTTTCAAGAATGGGTAGTTATTTGCTTATCACATCTCAATAGTAACTATAACAAGACCCCTTGCTTTTAGGACATTAAGAACCAAAGGAGGGCCGGCTGAGTGGCGCAATGGTTAAGAACTGGCTTGGGACGCCAGAGGGCCCTGGTTTGGATCCCACATGTGAGGGCCAGTGACACTGCCCTCTACAGCTAAGTTGCTGAACAACAGCTCGACTTGGAGCTGGGCTGCCGTGAGTCGCCAGTGACGGCGTAGGCTGCATCCCCTGTGGCAGTGGGTTGCCGTGGGCTACCGTGTGTAGCCAGCAGCCAGCGTGAGCGGCCAGCAGCCGCCGTGAGGGAGAAGACCTCCTGGAACTATATGGTAGCCTT
>NW_017737255.1:0-1215 GCF_001890085.2 Hipposideros armiger | reverse complement strand
AGCTCAAACTCTTGAGCGAGCTCTTAACCAACTGAGCCACTCGACCGGCCCAAAATCATGTCATTTATGAATAGATAACTTTTACTTCTTCCTTTCCAATCCAGATGCCTTTTATGTCTTTTTCTTGTCTGATTGTTCAGGCTAGAACCTCAAATACAATGTTGAATAGAAATCCTTGTCTTGTTTCTGATTTTAGGGAGAAAGATTCAGTCTTTATCATTAAATATGATGTTAGCTGGGGGTTTTTTTGTTTTGTTTTGTTTTGTTTTGGTAGATAACCTTTATCAGATCAAATAATTTCCCTTCTCTTCCAAATTTCTTGAGTGTTTTTATCATGACAAGGTATTAGATTTTATCAAATGCTTTTTCTGCATCTATTGAGATGATTGTGATAGTTGTCTTGTGATATCTCTATCTGTTTTTGGTGTCAAGGAAATACTGGCCTCATAGAGCGACCTGGAAATATTCCCTCCTCTTCTGTTTTTGGGAGAGTTTATCAAGGATTGATGTTAATTTTTTTTTAATGGGTAGAATTCACCAGTAAAGTCAATTAGGCCTGGACTTTTCTTTGTGGGAAGTTTTAAAATCAGTACTTTTATCTCTTTACTCATTATAGGTCTATTTAGACATCCTATTTATTCTGAGTCTGTGTCAATTATTTGTGTCTTTCTAGGTATCTGTCCATTTCATCTAAGTTATATAATATATAACTTATAAGCATTATAAGTCCTTATAAGCATTTTTATTTGCTAATGATTTTGTATGATTACATGGTATGTAATGATTTTTATAATTTGATATCTCTTTTTTCCTGATAAGTAAGTCTAGTTTAAAGTTTTGTCAATTTTTTTGATCTTTTCAAAGAACAAACTTTTGGTTTTGTTGATTTTCTTGTTTTTCTAGTCTCTGTTTCATTGATCTGCTCAAATCCTTATTACTTCCATTCTTCTGCTTGATTTAGGTTTAGATTGCTTCTTATTTTCTACTTTAAGTGGGATTTAGGCTATTGATTTGAGAGATTTCTTCTTTTTTAATATAGGTACTTACATCTATATGTTTCCCCCATCTCTAACTAATCTAGCTACATCTTATAAGTTGTTCTTTTTTTTAAAGATTTTTATTGGGAAATTGGGAGATGGCAACAGCGCTGGGGAATTGGGGGAAGGGGAACAGACAAGTTGCTGTCCTTTTGTTCTTCAGTCTAGTTGTGGAGGA
>NW_017737254.1:0-1162 GCF_001890085.2 Hipposideros armiger | reverse complement strand
TGTTTATCTTTTCAAAAAACCAGCTCTTGGTTTCATTGATCTTTTGTATTGTTTTTTGGTCTCTATTTCATTTATTTCTGTTCTGGTCTTTATTATTTCCTTCCTTGTACTCTCTTTGGGCTTGTTTTATTGTTCTTTCTGCAGTTCCCTTAGGTGTAAAGATAGTCTGTTGATATGAGATTGTTCTTCTTTCTTTAGATAGGCCTGCATTGCTATGAGTATTCCTCTTAGGACTGCTTTGCTGCATCTCATAGATTTTGAGTTGTTGTGTTTTCATTGTCTTTTTTCTTGAGATAGCTTTTGATTTTTTCCTTGATCTCAGTTTTGACCCAGTCGCTATTTAGTGGCATGTTATTCTGCCTCTTTGTATTTGTGTGCTTTCCAAGTTTCTTTTTATAATTGATTTCTAGTTTTGTAGCATTGTGGTCAGAGAAGATGCTTGATATTATTTCAATCTTCTTAAATTTATTGAGACTGGTTTTGTGTCGTAACATGTGGTCTATCTTGGAAAATGTTCCATGTGCACTTGAGAAGAATGTATATTCTGTTGCTTTGGGGTGAAATGCTCTAAAAATATCAATTAAATCCAGCTGGTCTACAGTGTCATTTAAGGCCACTGTTTCTGGGTTGATTTTCTGTCTGTAGGATCTGTCCATTGGTGACAACAGGATGTTGAAGTACCCTACTACAATAGTGTTACTGTTGACCTCTGTCTTTATGTCTGTCGAAATCTGTTTTATATATTTAGGAGCTCCTATGTTGGGTGCAGAGATGTTTACTAGGGTTATGTCCTCTTGTTGAGTCAATCCTTTTATTATTATGTAGTGTCCTTCTTTGTCTTTTATTGTAGTCTTCATTTTAAAGTCTATTTTGTCTGAAATAAGTATTGCTACTCCCGCTTTTTTTCATACCCAGTTGTGTGAAATATCTTATTCCATCCCTTTACTTTCAGTCTGTGTGTGTCTTTTGATCTGAGTCTCTTGTAAACAGCATATGTATGGGTCCTGTTTTCTTATCCACCCAGTCACCCTGTGTTTTCTGATTGGAGCATTAATCCCATTCACATTTAAAGTGATTATAGATACGTGCATATTTATTGCCATTTTGTTTTTTGTATTTCTTATCTTCCTGGGTTAGCTTGTTTTCTCCTTTCTTCTGTTTA
>NW_017737253.1:0-1216 GCF_001890085.2 Hipposideros armiger | reverse complement strand
TGGATTAACTGAATTAACAGCAAAGGTAGTTCATACACCTTACACACATCATCCCACCATCATACTTGATGGAGACCAACAGGAAGCTGACGCTTTTTGTACGTTAACTAGGACATTCCTGCTAAGGGATGGGACACAAAGGTCGGCACAGTTGGACAAACTGCAGGCAATCATCTTAGCACTGGATACCCTGGGCAAATGGCCACATCTACATATTTTTATAGACTCTTGGACCATTACCAATGATCTTGCTATCTGGCCTGACCAATGGCAGCAACAAAAATTCCTTATCCTAGGTCATCCCCCTTTGGGTTAAAGAACTCTGGAAATTTCTTGTCTCACAGACACTCAAAATATAAATCAAGGTCACACATATTTCTCAACATACTAAAACCACAAGTCTACAAGGCCTCATCAAGATACTTCTTATCCTCTTTGGGATTCTAGAAATCATTGTTACCAAGGCACCCATTTCACTTCTCAGAATACACAATACTAGGCCTTTTTTTTTTTTTAAGATTTTTTATTGGGGAATTGGGGAATGGGAATAGTGTTGGGGAATTGGGGAAGGGAAACAGCCAAGTTCTTGTCCTTCAATCTTCGTTGTGGAGGGCGCAGCTAGCTCAGCTCCAAGTCCAGTCGTCATCTGGCCACCCCTGGCAGCTCGCGGCCACCCAGCTCAAGGTGCTGTGTTCAATCTTAGTTGCAGGTGAGCATAGCCCACCATCCCATGCGGGAGTCAAACTGGCAACCTTGTTGTTAGGAGCACATGCACTCACCAGCTGAGCCATCCTGCCATTTGTTGGCAGTTCAGTGGCAGCTCACCTTGGGTGCAGCTCACTGGCCCATATGGGAATCGAACTGGCAACCCTGTTGCTCAGAGCTCACGCTCTTAACCAACTGAGCCACTTGGCCAGCCCGATACGGGGCCTTTTTAAAAGAAAAAAAGAAAAAGAAACAGCTTTATTAAGATATAATTTGCATACCATACAAACTTCCATTTGAGGTGTACACATCAATGGCTTTTTGTACATTCACAGATTTGTGCAATCATCACCATAATCAATTTTAGAACATTTTCATTACTCTAAAAAAAAATTCTGTATACCTTAGTCATCACCTCTTTCTCTCCTTAGCCCGAAGGCAACCACTAATCTACATTCTGTCTCTATAGATTAGTCTAACCTGGATACTTCATGTAAATGGAATCATATAC
>NW_017737252.1:0-1216 GCF_001890085.2 Hipposideros armiger | reverse complement strand
ATATAGCATACTGTCCATATGTCAAGTCATAATTAGCATATCAGAATGCTTTCACATGGAGACTAGCTTTTACTCTTTTTTTCAGACATAGTTTTATTATTTTAATTTGGTTTGTTCATTGGCAAGTTCTTGGCTTTTTTTTTTTTTCCTTTAGAATTTAAAGCTGTCTTATTATCCCATAAATATTTTCTGGTTAAATTGAATTTTTAAATGTCCACTACTAAATACATAGAGGAACAATCTTTCACTTTCCTGTTTTAAATATAAACTTCCCATAGTTTCAACAGCAGCATTTCACGGGAGTAGTTTTAATAGTCATAAGATACAAGGTTTGCGGTATTCACAAGGTGGTTTCTCTTGACAGATAATTAAGATCTCAACTTTATTAAAACATTACTTGTAGAAGGGGTCCTATTATTTGTAATTCTTTTATAATGCTAGATCCTACATGAATAAAACTAGAGCAGCTTTTGTTTCCAGATCATAGCAAGCTGCCAACTACGGTGACAGATGCCCAACTCCGGAGCCAGAGCCCACGTGCTCAGATCTAGACTCAGCTACTGACCAGTTGGGAGGGGGTACTGAACCTCTTCGTCCCTCACCTCAGATTCCTCATCTGTAAAATGGGCACAGAGCTACCCATGGGCATATCCAATGGTACCTACCTCATAGGGTTGTTTTTAAGCTAATATTTTAAAATAATAAAAATAGCGTCCAGCACATGGTAATCGCTACACAGTTTTTGCTAACGAAATCGAAATAGTAGCCTCCAGAACTATGGGATCTGCTGCAGGCTGTAAAAAGGCTCATAGGGACCTGTAGTAAACGGCGCTGTCCCCAAAGCCGAAAGCGATGCCTGACATAGTTTCATTTCATCGTTGGTTCATTCCTATGGGGGAAAGCGTAGTTCATCTTTTGATGATATCAGACCCTATTGCTCTGCAAAAGGTGTGAGACAGTAGCAGGAAAGTTTTCCTAAAAAACTGCTATTTACACAGAGACATAGAGTAAGTCAGTCGTCAACATACCGCAGAGGGAACAGGGTGGGCAGTGCTTGGTTTGGGGTCCACGCTGTGTTCTCCAAGCCACTTTTACAGATTACGAGGCAGGCGTGTTGGGCTCTGTTTCACTCACGTGTCTAACGCTAAGTGGTTTCAGAGCCCACAGGAAAAGGATATGATTAGGTGACTACTCACACATGTATCATTTGACATTT
>NW_017737251.1:0-1216 GCF_001890085.2 Hipposideros armiger | reverse complement strand
TTCTGTCTTTCTTAATTAGGATAATCATAGCTGCGATAACAGATATATTCCACAACTGCAGAGAACAAAAGTTGATTTCTTACAAGATTGATGGGGGAGGCTTTGCGAAGGACCACTTAGGGACCCAGGCTTTCTCCATCTCATGGCTCCATCCTGAGTCCCCTGAGTCCTCTGCTTCCAGCAGTGGCTGGCGGAAGAGAACGTATGGCTCATGGGAGGCCTCATGGGCCAGGTCCAGGATGGATCCGGAACAGTGCCCATCCCTTCTGCTCCCACAACCCGGGCAAGAATGGGGTCTACCTGAGTGCCCAGGAAGACCAGAGAACAGGTTTGGTTGGGCATGGAGCAGCTCTGCCTCCCTGACTTCCCATCTGTCATTTCCTTCCTTCTTACTGTTGGGGGTTTGCTGAAAGATGGCACCTGTTGCCTTTCCCATGTTCACCCCCACCTCAACAACAAATGACAGTGACCTTCAGTGTATTCACAGTGTATGTCATCCTTTTCATTTTCATCAGTCTAATTATAAAATAAACAAATACTTGTCATTACTATTTTAATTTGCATTTCTTTGATTACTAGATATGTTAAGCAATTTTACCTTTACTTATTGTCTATTTGTATTTCTTCTCTATTGACTATCTCACTGATATCTTAGAGCCCTCCTCTATTCACGTGCATATCTTTCTAGTTGATTTCAAAAACTTCTTGCACATACATGTAACAATGTTTTGAATATTATATATTGATGGACAGACATTTTTTCTTAGTTTGTCCTTTTACTTTGTGTGTAATTTTATTTTGTGTTATAATTTTTTATATAATCAGATCTTTCCATTTTTCTTGTATGATTTCTGCCATTGAGTCATGACACGAAACCTGTTTTATTGCAAGCTTATGTAAATGTTTCATGTAAGTTTCTTCTAGTTCTTTTCTAACTAGTGTCATTCTAGAAAATAATATATTTAAAAATCAAGCCAATAACTGGAGGTTACCCTGGATTCTTGTTTTTCTCTCAAGGCCCATATGCAATCCAGCAAACCCTATTGATTCTACCTGAAAAGCTTATCTGGTCACTTGCTACCTCCTCTACCTAGATTATTGCAAAATCTTCCTAGAGGATTTCTCTGCATTTGCCCTTGCTTTCCTACAGTGCATTGTCCACACAATAGCCAGAATAATCCTTTTAAACTGCAAATCAGCTCAAAGCCCTCCAATG
>NW_017737250.1:0-1215 GCF_001890085.2 Hipposideros armiger | reverse complement strand
GATAGTTTATTATTGGTATATACAAATGCAACTGATTTCTGAATATTGATTTTGTATTATGCTACCTTACTGAATTCATCTATCAGTTGCAATAGTTTTTTGATGGAGTCTTTGGGATTCTCTCTATATAGTATCATGTCACCTGCATATAATGACAATTTTACTTCCTCCTTACAGATTTGGATGCCTTTTATTTCTTTTTCTTGTCTGATTGCTGTGGCTAGAACTTCCAGAACTATATTGAATAAAAGTGGAGAAAGTGGATGGTCTTGTCTTGTTTCTGATCTTAAGGGGAATGGTTTTACCTTTTCCCCAATGAGTATGATGTTAGCTGTGGATTTACCATATGTGGCCTTTATTATGTTGAGATATGATCCCTCTATTCCCACTTTGCTAAGAGTTTTTTATCATAAATGGCTGCTGTATTTTGTCAAATGATTTTCTTCATGTATTTATATGACCATATGATTTTGATTTTGATTTTTATTGATGTGGTGTATCACATTAATTGATTTGTGGATCAATTTTGCATACTAGGGATGAAACCCACTTGATCATGATGTATGATCTTCTTAATATATTGCTAAATTCTGTTTGCTAAAATTTTGTTGAGGATTTTTGCATCTATGTTCATCAGGGATATTGGCCTGTAGTTTTTCTTTTTTGTACTGTCTTTGTCTGGTTTTGGAATCAGGGTGATAGTGGTTTCATAGAAAGAGTTTGGGAGCCTTCCCTCCTTCTGGATTTTTTGGAATAGTTTGAGAAGAATAGGTGATATTTCTTTTTTGAATGTTTGGTAAAATTCACTTGTGAAGCCATCTGGTCCCGGGCTTTTGTTTGTTGGGAGCTTGTTGATTACTGATTCAATTTCCTTGGTGGTAATCAGTTTATTCAGATTTTCTGTTTCTTCTTGAGTTAGCTTTGGAAGGTTGTATGCATCTAGAAAATTATCCATTTTTTTCAGATTGTCAAATTTGTTGGCATATAGTTGCTCATAGTAATTTCTTATATTTTTTTGTATTTCTGTGGAGTCTGTTGTCACTTCGCTTCTTCCATTCCTGATTTTACTAATTTGAGTTCTCTCTCTTTTTTTTTTTGATGAGTCTGGCTAGAGGTTTGTCCATTTTGTTTATCTTCTCAAAAAAAACAGCTCTCGGTTTTGTTGATCTTTTGTATTGTTTTTCTGGTCTCTATTTCATTTATTTCTGCTCTGGT
>NW_017731974.1:1007652-1008684 GCF_001890085.2 Hipposideros armiger | reverse complement strand
TGATGTATTATAGAATCGTACACTTGAAACCTATGTATTTTTGTTGACCATTGTCACCCCAATACATTTTATTAAAAAAATTACAGATCTAACTATGAAATGCCTGCTTAAAAATCTTCAGTGTCTCCTTTTCTGTCTGTTTATCACACATGTGTTAAACAACTATGTGTCATGAACTGTGCTTAGTGCCATTTATGTGAATTAAAAACACATCAATTATACTATATATATATTTCATGGATATATCTATATCTCAATCATCTATATCTATATCTATATCTATATCTATCTATCTATCTATCTATCTCTCTTTCTATCTATCTAATTAAAATATAAAAATGAGGACCAGAATGACCTATTCCAATTTCATATTAGAACTGGAAAGAATTTGAAAGGGAATTTTAAATTTGTAGGGCTTTACTTGGTAATGTGACACAACATGAGGAAATGTTAACATTAATCCTGAATTATTATTACATAGGTGCTTTTAACATTATTCTCTATGCTTTCTGTATTTTAACAAGTTTTAAAACAAATTTGTTTGGTATAAATTAGGCATATGATGTGTAGATAATTACCTTAATTGTTAGTCTCTAGGTTCTTCTATAACCTATTTGAGGGGCACGGTTAAAAACAAGACAACTATCCTTAGGTGGAAGAGTCACAGCAACTAAGATCCTTCTGTAGCTCAGGAGAGTAGCTTATTTATTAGTATGGGGGAAAGGAGCAGGATTGAAGAAACTGTGAGTAAAATTCATGAATTTTTGTTTTCTCTCCTTTTTTCTTTGTCAATTATTGGGAAGTGATGCTAATGATAACAAATAGTTCAATGGCAGGCAGATTAAAAAGAGACTGGATAATTAACAAACTAGGTAATTTTCCCTTGAACAATTATGTTACATATTCTTTCAAAGGAATGAACTGGTGATTCAGGGATTGCTGTTCTCCAGTGAATCATCAACCAGTCATTCATAACATCTGTCTCTTGGTGGTCATCTTTTGTAGTTAAAATCAAAGTGCTCTTACAGTTCT
>NW_017731974.1:1003739-1004582 GCF_001890085.2 Hipposideros armiger | reverse complement strand
TGCAAAAATTATTCAGGAAAATCATGTGCAGGGACTAACAATTATGTCTTTGTTCAACATGAGAAATTAAGCACACGGGTGTTCTTGTGATCTGTTTTCTGTGGTTTATGCTGTAACCATTGAAAAACCCTCTGCTTGGATTGACAAATTAATGAGACATAAAGGCAATGCCAGGCAAGTTCAGCTAGGCTAGGCTTATGGCAAAGAAAGAAAAAGATGAAATCTTTTTTAAAAAGTTCAATTTCATGGATCACAGCAGGAAAACTCCACTTTTGCTTTAGCTCATCAGTTAGGGAGTTCCTTCTTTAGCAGCTCAGAGACATCTGTATTGAAAATATGTCTATGAGCTTTTTAGTGCAATCTCTCAATTAGATTGTAAGCTTTTCCTAGACAAGAGCAATATTGTATTTCTCCCTACATTATATGAGCTTAAAATCTTAAAACATTTGATGACAATGACAGTGTGATTAAATAAAATGATATGGTTTTAATTACACCTCTGGGATGTTGGCCATATGAACCTTGTAGGCTATTTTTCATATAATAGAAAAATTCTTGGAGTTGGGATGTCTGGTTTTATTTTAGTTCTGCCATTTTACCAATCATGTGATCTTGAGCAAGCCATTTAACTTTCCAAGCCCCATTTTCCTCCTTTGTAAAATACTTAAAGAATCTAGGAATCAAACGAGATGATATACATATAAACAGCCCTTCAATGAGCTTCTGCAAAAGAGGAGCAGTCTGTTCCATATCTGAATCTCTAATGCAAAACAATGCATTGGGAAAGTCGCAGGCATTAAATATTTAAATATTTAAGACACTGCTTCCCAATTATTTTGATGC
>NW_017731974.1:998003-1002568 GCF_001890085.2 Hipposideros armiger | reverse complement strand
TTGTCGTCATCAACCTCGGTGGGCCTCCCTGACCAAGGAATGTCATTGAGATCAAAATTACCAGCACAGAATTTCCTGAACCATCGTTGGCACTGATGTTCTTGTAGAGCATTGTCACCATAAACTTCATGCAACTTTTCACAAGCTTGACGTGTGTTCTTTCCTTTATGGAAATAAAATATGGCAAAAATGCACAGTTTGGTCTTCCATCTTCAACTTATTGAAAAATATTCAAACCTCACCCAAATCACTCAATTTTTTTTAGAATGAAGCTAGAACTGTCAGCTATCAAATGACATAGCAATAACATAGATGCAAAGGATTTTAATACTTCCAAAAATGAACTAGTGCCATCTGTTGCAAGCATGCGTCACAAATTTTCCGACAACCCAATAAGACAAATGCCTTGATCTCTTAGCTCTGTTTGTTTATCTGTGCAATAAAATAATCTCTTTCATGTAAAATAATTAAAGAAAACTTAAAAAGTGCTTTAGGTGTCAAGGTATAAATGCCATAGGAAGGTATGATGATTATTATTTAAATTCTACTCTTCATCATAAAACTACTGAGTCATGAAACTCTGAAATAGATCAAGAGCTAAGTTAAACCAGAGTTTATTTCTGATAAAGTTACTGTGAATAAGACTAGCAACTATATACTTAAAACAATTCTGCAAACAAAACATTACACAAAAATAAGATGGCATTTTTTTTCTACTAACATGTGTTATAAGCTTAGTATGTACCCAGGCACCACCAGAGTAAACATTTACATATTAGCATTTTTCAGAGTGTGGATCACAATCTATTAGTACATCATGAAATCCCTTTAGCGGGTTAGGGACATCATTTTAAAAATGAAACATACCCCTACCAATAATAATAACAACCAATACTTATTATGTGCCAGGCACTTTTGAAAGATTATATCTATATGTACAATTTCATATTGACAATTCCAAAATCTAAAAAGTTCTGAAAAATTAAAAGCTTTAAAAAACACATTTGAAGCAAAATCTGACCTGAATTCCTTTGGCAAAACCTGACCTGAAACTGAGGTGAGGCTATTTATAGTCTTTATTCATGGTTTGTGTGCATATTCATATGTTTGGCTGTGGAAAGATTATTGTTTGATTTTGGATAATTTGCCATGCCTTAATGGGGTGTTATGTAATATATGTTCTCCTCATATTATTTTCTTAAAATTCCCCAAGTTCTGCATTTAGAAACACATAACTCTCCAAATATTTTGGTAAAGGCATGTGCTCATTTAATTCTCACAATGAGGCTACATATTTCTTATTGAAGATCACAGACAAAATATTTGAGGAACACTGTATTATCTCATTTATTTCTCCCAACAACCCACTAAGATAGGTACTATTTTTTAGTCTCATTTTATAAATAAGGAAACTGAGGAGTAGAGAGATTAACTGAGATGTCCAAGGTCACTCAATAAATGTTAGTGCTTGTTTTTCTGCCTCACCCTAGCAAAGTCTCTAAAAAGGATGATCTAACCATTCAAATTATTTAAATTCTGAATACAGCACATCAAGATTGAAATTAACTACAGAACAACCATCACTGAAAATCACCTGAAGTCTAGCTGAACAGAAGTCCTTTAACTAGGGGTATACAGAAGAAGCCATGTGAGACTGGTAGGAGGGGCAGAGATATAGAATGGGGTGGTCCCACATCCATGTGTGGCAGTTAAAAATTGGGAGGGATAGCTCAACTGTGGAGGTCATCCCTGAGGAGCAAGGGGTCCCAGTCTCATACCGGGCTCCCCAGCCCAGGATTCCAGTGCGAAGAAGAGGAGTCCCTATAATTTCTGGCTGTGAAAACCAGTTGAAATTGTGACTGAGTGATGCAGAGGGCTGCTGGAGTGCCAGGCATTCTTTTTCTTTTTTCTTTTTTCTTTTTTTTTTACAGATTTTTGTTGGAGAATTGGGGGGATGGGAACAGTGCTGGGGAATTGTGGGAAGGGGAACAGACAAGTTGCTGTCCTTTTGTTCTTCAGTCTAGTTAAAAGGACGTTGCTTCACTGGCCCAAGTTGGCACCATCATTGCGCTCTTCCCGGGCGAGGCAGATCAGTTGCTGGCTTCTGGACGGCCGCTCATTGAGGCTGCTGGCCGCTCACGCTGGCTGCTGGCNTTTCACTGTAATGCAATTGTTTCTTGCTACATATCAATTGCTACTACTGGACTCTGGGCTTTCTGAGGACAGGAACCATACAATAGCTATGCTCCTTTTTGTGCCCCCCTTTTTTCCAGCACCTAACGCAATGCTTGGCAGATACTAAACACATCTAAATATTTCCCATATGTATCAGTCAAACAGGTTCACTCTTTCACTGGCAAACAAAATTATTTGTATTTACATCATCTTGCAGAAATGGTCTGATTCTATACGAGTATGTGCAAAGTAGTTCAAGCCACTCAGTAAAAGGGGTAGTCTAAATACAAAGTCTAATTCAGTTTCAGGGAATGACAATTTATCAAAATGTGCCTTCTAGGAGCTCAGGGACCTGGTCTGTCTAGTTCAACACTCCAGTGGCTGGAACAGTGTGTATACAAAGTAGAAACCCCAAACGTGTTTGCAGAGTGGATAAATGGGTGGATAAATATGATGAAAGGTCTGAAACAAGAATGCTGTAATCCTAATCTATGTTTTGCTAATAATTTCTTAGGAGGCTTAGTAAATACTTAGAAGTACAGCCTTATTTTCCCTATCAATGGTAAAAACCATTGTAAGTATTATAAGATTCAGTTTGAGCCCACAAAAATATTTAAAGGTGAGTGAAGGCTGCAAAATTACATCTAATGAGGGTTCTCTCCATCTAATGACAACTGCTTGTTCTCATAGAATAATATTAAATGGCTCAATAGATTAACAAATGTACTGTAAAGGGATAGTCAAGTAAGCAGAAGGTGTAACGTAGCAAGAAAGAAACTCAGAAATAGATTTTGATCAACATATTGTGTGGATTAGTAGTTATATGACATAGTAAGTTAGACTGGGGGTGAGAAAAGGGCAGAGATTTAAGAAAAATCTAGAGAATGGTTTTGTAAGAATAGTAACTTTTTTGTTGGAAAAAGAGATACCTTTGAACTTTCCTGGTGCATCTTTGGGTATATATTTATGCTAATATTATACCAAGTAAAAGGCAGAGTGAAAATATAAAATTGTCAAATATTGGGAATGACTCACTATATTAATAGTAATACACTTAATTTTATAGTGAATAAAGTGTAGCCATAAAGTGTTGGTTCTTTCTTTAGAATATTAGTATCTTGACAGCAGATATCCTGTCGTACTCTATATTATATTCCCAACACTTATTACAGGCCTTAGAATAGAGAAGAATCTCAACAAACATTTGAGAAATAGGTAAATGAATAGAAAAGGACTTTACATGGTTCCTTCCTTTCTTATCCTGCTCTACAGGCTAACTACCATAAATAAAATCCATCTTTGACTCTGAAATTTGAAATGGCTTCTTAGAAATATGGGATATCAAAATTATTTTTGCCCAATTAAATGTAAGCCGCTCTTTGGCACTTTGGCCCTGGGAGGAGGGTGCTTTTGATTTGCTGACGTGTTATGACAGTTAGTGATGGTTCTATCTAAGCTTTTAGGGATGCAAACATGATTGAGAAAGCTAAAGGGAGAAGAGGAACAACAGGAGACTATCCATTTAAAAACTATTGTTAAGAGCCAGATACTGACCTCACCATTAGGTTTGCACAGGATTGTCGTACAATTCGGGATGGATGTAAACTTGTTTTCTTCCTTCCAAAGAAAATCTGATGGTGGCTGATGCTTTGCTTCAGATGCTGCTGCCCAGACCTGTTAGAAAATAGTTTGATAATGACAAATGTTATTGAAATTCAACGTAAGTTTTGTAAATGTCAAAGGGTTATTGCAATGTTATCTTTCTGAATATATGAGGCTTTAAAATATAATGACTATATAATATATAGTGTCAAGTGGTATAACACTAAATACTATGTTATTTAGTTTAAAGGACAGCACAAGAAAGAGAAAAAACCCTCCAGTATCAACTAATTACCTGTTCTCTACGTAAACAATCTCTTTGCTTTTCTTTTAAGGATTGTTTGTTTAATTTTCAGAACTTAGGTGTTTAATTTTAATAGTTAAATAATAAAAATTAAGATATTGTACAACAAATTGAAGAAAGCTATGAAAATTTAATTATGGATATTAATTTACATACAGAGATGGACAACATGGCACAATTAGCCACCACCAACAAAACAAAACATCACATTTTACATAGAGATTGAATGATGAAGAAATCACTGGTGCTGAGCCATAGTCTGACCAGGAAAATGAGATTTTTCTGTGTAATTGTCATTCATAGTATTTATATCTTATACTCACTGTTACTGTGGAATTGGCCTGCATTGTGATATTTGAAAGGAATCTGTACAAACAGACTGTTTGTCCATTCACTTTTTGCTGGAGTATATGATTTCCAATTTCCAGTTCTTTGTCAACAGAAGAGTTAATGAGCCTCACGAATAAACCCTTGGCATTCACTT
>NW_017731974.1:974068-994264 GCF_001890085.2 Hipposideros armiger | reverse complement strand
GCCACTCGGCCGTCCCCCAGGCATTCCTTTTAAAGGGCCCATGCAAGATTTACTCACTGACAGACGTACTCATTCTGAACTCCAGCACCAGGGCAGCAACTTGAAAGACACCAAGGGCATACAGAGAAGAACTGAATTGTCTGGCTTCAGGAAAAGGGCTAAAGGGGCAGCTTTCTCCCAGACACAAGTGATGGCAGAAGCCATTGTTCCTTTGCTGAGCTCTCTCCCTACTCAGCCTGCACCTACAAGTAGGTGCCATATCTGAGTCTTCATCATTCTAACTAATACAGTTGCCCCACCCTGGTGATTCCCTGAGACCCACCCCACTCAACTCTTGGGCCTGCCCAAGCTACTTCCATTGTCTTTTCCATACAAACAGCCTCTCTGGGCTTGTGCTGCGGACTTTCCTAGAAACCCCAAACAAGCAACACCTGGCCTTAGTGTGCCCAGTACCTCTTGATGAGCAGTCCTAAGCCTGGCACAAGCAGCAGCTGGCATCAGTTTATAGCTTATCTCTTCAAGGCACCTCCAAGACCAGCACAAATGGCAACCATTTGCAGATCACTTTGTAGCTCATACTAAGTGGCCCTGGGTGGGGGACAGGCAGCAGCTAACCTTGACCTGCATCAGAGCACCTCCCATGAGGCTCCAGATCCAACACATCTGGTGGCCAGCTTCAGACCACACCAGACCACCACCCAACCACCTCCACAAATGACACCCAAAGGGCAGGCTTGGCAAGCATCAGAGACCTGCTAAAACAAATCCTACTCCATAGGGTCAGCCATTGCACACCAGCTTCTTTGCTGTAGTCATGGCCAGTCCTCACAGCCAATTAGCTTGAGGGTCAATACCTCCCATTGATCTGCAAACAGCAATTGAGGCTCAACTACAACAGGATGGCACACACAACCCACAAAAGGGACACACCTGGAGTACCTGGCTGAGGTGACCAGGGAGACTGCATCACAGGACACCTACTACATAAGGCCAATCTATCAAGATCGGGGGACATAGCAGCTCTACCTAACACATAGAAACAAACACAGGGAGGCAGTCAAAATAAGGAGACAAACATGTCCTAAATGAAAGATCAGAACAAAGCTCCAGAAAAAAAAAAATGGAGACAAGCAATCTACCAGATGCAGAGTTCAAAACACTGGTTATAAGGATGCTCAATGATCTCAGTGAGAACTGCAACCAAGACATATGAAACATAAAAATGGAGATAGGAAACATAAAAAAGAGCCAGTCAGAAATGAAGATTATAATAACTGAAATAAAGAATACATTAGAGGGAATCAAGAGTAGATTAGATGAAGCTAAGGATCAAATCAGTGATTTGGAAGATAAAGCAACATAAAACACCCAATCAGAACAGCAAAAAAGAAAAGAAAAGAATCCAAAAAAAATGAAGAGAGTTTAAGGGGTCTTTAAGAAAACAGCAAGCATACCAACATTCACATCATAAGGGTAACAGAACAAGAAGAGAGAGAGCAAGGAATTGAAAACCTATTTTACTGTATGAAGTACAGCATAGAGAATATAGTCAAATAGTCAATAATATTGTAATAACTTTTATAGTGTCAGGGCACTAGATTTATCGGGGTGATTATTTTGTAAGTTATATAAATTTGTAAGTTATATAAACATCTAATCACCATGTTGTACACCTGAAACTCATACAATATTGTATGTCAAACATAACTGAAAAAAAAATTTTAAAAATAAAATAATGTAAAAAACACATTCATAAGTCTTTTTTTGAATTTTTGCCCCAAAAGACTCATGATTTTTAACATGGTAGGTGAATAATTTACATGGTAGGTGAATAATGGTAGGTAGAATGAATAATTTATGTGTTTTCAGATGGTTGATAGAAAACTTAGGCATTCATTACAGTTAAATGGTAATAGTGTTTGATTTTAGAAAATCTGACCTAAGGATGGAAAAGTTTCCTTTATTTCTGTCCCTCAACTCTAGCTAAGAACTTCTTGTACCCTTCTAACACCTGCTACCAATGTGTTCATTACTAACAATTTACAATTCAATCTGTTGTTCATGCAACAAGAAAAGCAAGATTAAGTAAATGTATAGATGAGTCAGCTTTTATTTTAGTTTTAATATCAACTTTCTTCCAGATCGATTCTTTTACCACAGATACTAACAACATAAAAAGAATCAGTGAGTTTAAAAGTCTACCTTTCTCCTTCTATCTTGAACTGGAGATCCTAGAAGAAAAAAAGACACTGAATCCATCTGAATGATTTGTCGATAATTAAAAAGGTCCTTGAATAATTGAGTTGATTTATCTGTAGGGATTATTTAGTGCTTTTTTTCTCTGGCATCTTGAAGAATGAAGATTCTTTGTTTGGTTCCTTAGAAAGTTATGTCTATTCCTTTTAGTTGCTCAGAACATGAAACAGTCATATTTCAATAATTACTTAGGGTTTTAGATGAACCCATGGATCTTACAATAGATTAGAACTTTGTTTTCTATTGATTTATTGCTCTTACCCCAATGGAAGATTTAAATAATTCAAGTGAATATGTACCTTGATCTAGATTGGCTCATTTCTTCAAGAATAATAGAAAAGTGCTTCCAAGTTTTCTCAGTATGGGATGAGTGTGCACAAAGTGTCTTTGAATTGCCAAACAAAGACAGGAAATAATCCTCTCCTTCCCCAGTCACAGCTGTCTCAGAAGCATGAAACAACACAGTCTTTTTCTTTGGAATTATGAAGCTGTTGACTCCTTTCCATGAAATCAAAGAGGAAAAAAAAGAGAGAGTGAAGTAAAAAAAGGACATTAAAAGAACCCAAAGTCACTATTGTTATTCTTTGCTTCTACAAAATTACTTTATATTCTTTATACATTTTATTACCACTGCCAAACTAAATGAAGATAGTTAAAAACTTTAAACCAAAGTCTATAAAATAACCAGCAAGTGGTTGTTTTTAGAGGTACTCAATTCTTAGAGATTATTTCAGTTATCTTAAACTGTTAATTATATCATCAGATAATAACTGATTATTTAGTTGTACTAGAAGCACCATAAGTTTTTCAGTAGGTAAAACATTTGAGTCTCTCTAATTTAGGTATGTTTTATATAAATAGAACTTGATTCTATTTCACATTAGCTATTCTCTCCATATTGCTACCCATAAATTAAAGCTTCAAATGAATCCTTTCATACCAATGGGTAATACCTTTGCCAGGTAAAGACTTAAATTTCCTCTCATCAACTAAAATACTTAATTGGAAAAATAAAATAATGGCTCATCAGATTCTAGTGTCCTCTTGGAAATCTACTCCTTTAAAATTCTCGCTACTAAGATTCAAACACAAAATAAGTTTCATGATTTTGCATAGAAAGAACCGCACTGGGTAAATCATAATATATCTGTAAAGAGAGGGTGACACGACAGAGAGGCATCATGATGAAGTGGATAGACCAATATGTCTTGGATTTAGACAGACCTGCAATTGTATCCCAGAGCTGTCACTTACTAAGCCAACTGATTTAAACTTTCCAATTCTCAGTTTTCCTGAAAATAAAATAAGGATAATACCACCTTAATAAGATGATGTGAGAATTGAAGGTAATGTAGGTGTCTAGCAGTGTCTAGTATTTTGCAGATACTCAATGAATGATAGCTATTACTGTATGATGGTGGCTTTGGTTAATGTGACCTTGGGTCCAAAATCATCAAAGGATTAACACAATCTAGAGTTTGCTTTATATTCTTGTATCTTTAACAAAACCAAAGTGAGGTGCAAGATGGAAAGGAATAAACTCATAGTTCCTAAAGAGGATTCTTCAAAGTATATTGTTTAGGAGAAATGTTTGGAATTAAATTAGTTGATCCCCAATTAAGTGAGTATTTACTTAATGCTTAAATTACTTTGGGCTGAATATATAGCAGCTCTTTTAACAGCTCATCCTGAAGGAAGAAAACATTTTTGTTTTAAAAGGAAATAAGACACATTAATTTTCGTCCCAGTCATTATTTCATCAAGAAGAGCAGATGGAAATGAACCAAATGCATCAAGTCACAGCAAACCCAGACATCTATCTATAGAAGCAGAATCTCCAGTAACTCAAGAAGTCTACAGCATAGCTGAACTCTCATCTTGCAAGGGGAAGCCACTCTTATTTTTTTTTCCACTAGTACTAGGAGCTTTCACCATTTAATCCAAATATAGAACATATGCTATGATAATACAGTGCCAAAGGATGGAAAATACCCCCTTAGATATAAAAATCTGTATTTTCACTTTTAAACATATGGATTTGGTCATTGCTAAAGGTCAGTGTGAACTTCACAGGCTTCTTTGAGAAGTGTATCTTAGGCATGCAAACAATGAAATATAGCGAATATGACGATAACAGCAGTAAGCCAAAGTCCTATACAACATTGTGTCAGAGGCTTAGGAAAATGCCCGAAACAAAATCAAATACAGATAAGCAGTGTCCAGGCTGTAAATATCCACAGAATAGCAGAGAAAAATGGAGGCATCAGGTCAAGAGTGTGTTTATGCTCAATTTTGAAACTTGTTAGTTGACTGGTCAATGAAATATAGATCCCAAATCTAGCCTATTCTATGAGAAGGTGCTTATAAATATATTCAGATCCACAACAAATTTTTATTGAGTACTTACCATGTGCTAGGTGATTTTCGTAAATATGTCATTTAATCTTTAGGATAGCCCTATGAAGTTGATATTTTAACCCCCATTTTGCAGCTGTGAAGCATGGGACTCAGTGATGCTAAATGCCTTACCTAATGTATCACATTGTAGGGAGCAGAAAGATAGTTTGAACGTAGGTCCTTTGTTTCCAAGGACAGTGGTCTTTTTTAGTAAACTACTAACACACCCTCCAAGCACCCTACAGTGTGGATATTGCTGAGGGCATTGTTGGCAACTTTACTTCGTCCTACCATAGTGCTGTTTTTATTTTACTCTCCTTCAAATTCTTTATGGTTTCCCCCTTTTCTCTCTCCACTATTTTACCTACTTTTTTGTCTTCTTTTTTTATCTAGCTGTCTTTTCCTTACCAAAGCCCTAAATCTCCTAAAGGCACAAAGTACACAAGACATTGCTTAATCTTTCTGGTAGCATTCAGAGGGAGAGAAGATACTGCTATCTCTGTGTATTAGATTTTTTAATTATCCAGCAATTCTAGAACATCTAAGCAGTCAACCCATGAACCATTATGATAACTCAAGATATTTTAATCATGAGGGTGATATATTTGGCTACATGCATTTATGTGACTGGAATATTACTCTAGTAGTAGGACCAGCAGTAAGCGTAGTCAATACCCTGCATACAACATCAAGAAATTAGTATTATTGGAGACAAACAATAAAATATCATTCTGGCTTCTAGACACATAAAGAATCTATTGAACTATATGCTTTAAAAATAGTCTATAAAATTTGGTATATGTTTTGCTTACCTAAGCTGCTTTCTGATTGGGAATGGCTCACTGTAGTTGATTTAAGAGCCTTTGGTGCAATTGTTGGTATATTTACTCCACTAATCTGAGGGCTGGACAGAGAGTAACTGAGAGGCATTTCAGTGGATAATGACCACGAAGATGGCAGTGCTGTGATATCTGAATTTGTCATACTTGAAAAAAAATGTACTGAAGGTGGTTGTGTCCTTGAGAGATTGGCATGTGCATCTTCTTCTCTGTGTACAAAAATTAGTATAATAAACAAAGTTAAGAAAGTCCAAAAGAATACACTATGAACACAAGGGGCATGAACTATCATTATTACCCGGAGTTCTGCTTTTCAAAGGTATTATGCATCTAACAGAGGCGCAAGAACATTCTATATTTCTAGTTTTAATCATCTAAATAGAAAACTTTAATATCAAATCAAACGATGCTTTTTTTTTCTTTTAAAAATCAATAAATTCCTATTGCAGATCGTTTTGAAAAAGTGTAAAAGTAGAAAGAAGAAAATAAAAATCAACTCATTTTCTTCCAGGCTTTTAAATGCATTTGTTTTTACACAAAATTGAGACGATATAAACCCTTTATATCCCACTTTCATCATTCATTAGATCATATTTCCCCTTTCTATTAACATAAAAATATAATTTCTGCTTAATATTTCCTGCTTACTATACTTTTTTCCTTTAGCTCATGCTGCTGAACTAATTTTCCTATGTTTATAAAGATTCTAAAGTCTGTTTTCAAATACACTCTGCAAACTAATAACTATAAATACAGTACACATGTGTACATATGCATATATGTGTATGTGTGCATGTGCGAATGTTGAAGGGATTAGCAGAAAAGAGGGAGAAGAAAGACTTAATTTCCAGGTACTATTTTTATAAGTAAATCTTACTATGAACAAAGATTTTCTTTTCTTTTTTTGTAAATATAAAAACATTTATTAACGAGTGCACAGCCATTTAAAAAAAGTCCCTAAGCTATAGTACAATTATTTTACAAGTAAAACAATATTTTCATGGCATGGATTATGAAAAGGCTTATAACAACTTCATTTTATGAGTCACATTGAGATTCTTCTCAGTAAACTAAAAGCAATCTGTGTGTGTGTGTGTGTGTGTGTGTGTGTGTGTGTGTTTAATGCTTGAATCATGAACGAAGTTCTGGGGTTCAAAACCTTTTAGCTCTCTGAAAAACTGGATAAATGGCCAGTTCAAACACCCCCAGGGGTCACATATCTCACTGTCATTCAGGAGCTAAGTATTTTATCTCCATGCATTGTCTCTATTTTTATCTCTTTGTTTTCCAGAGTTCCTATAAAGTTATTTTAGCCAGTGTTCTGTTTTGGTTTTTTTTCCAAACATTTCCATAAAGGAACGGGGTTGTGGGGAGGCCTGGACCTTCCTAATCTGCCATCTTGCTAATGTCAGCCTCAATCTCTCTGTTTACCAAAAGGTATGCACTATCATTTTGTTCTACAATTTATAAGTTCCTTCAACAGAAGTATTGTATCTGGAGAGCTTTGTACTCAAAACCAAACTTCTCTAAATGTACCTCTCAGGAGGCACAGACATCTCTGGCAAATTATTTTTTATAATTAAATGGCGTTGGCTTTGAAAATTGCATTGTTAATAGCCCAGTACTTATTAAGCTTGAGTACTTGCCGTCCTGTTGACACTTCAAGCTCTCATCTTTGTCAGAAAAGGTCTAACCCATGAAGATACACTTGAGTATGACTGTGGTGGTAGTGGGAAGGAGGCTATAGCAATCAATTGTCAAATTACAAATATTTCATCTCTGTCCAACCTGAGACAAGGTCAGATGACATGATGTCTCCCTGACACTGGCTAGAATAAGCAGAAAAAGTACTTTTTTCTTTCAAAGTTCCTTACATATGGGTTTCATTAGACAAGCTGGTTATATCTTTTCAACATGCTCATTTTATAAGCTCTGAATTTTTTTTCTTCCTTCAGTAAAACAATAGCATTTCCAAATAAGTTTAATTCTACAAAAGATTCCCAATAAGCCTTTGCAAATGTTGCAATCAAAGGAAACTGGCGTAGGGCCATGGGGTGTTCTTATTTTTGTATTTGCATAAGTAACTTCTAATGGCTGCACACACCCTTGGAGGAGCTGAAACATTTCAGGAAGAGACGTTCATGACGCAGCCCATTTTCTGAAAACCGTGCACTCACACACCTATTAGAGTCCTTTTGGAAGATGAAATATTTATCTTAGCGCTTAGTTAGCTTTTCTTTAGCATATGGCATTTTCCAAGCCCCTTCTTAGTACTTAGCTCCCTCTGTAATTGATTAGCACTCAACCAGAAGCAGTTATACAAGTTCAATTGCAACATTTCAGTGTTATTTTGGGAGATGCTGCATTGGCGATACTGACAGCCATCATTTCTCAGATGACCCCTAAGAACAAATATTTTTTAAATGGACTTGAACTGAACAGTAAACACAGGACATCTAGGTTCAACGTAGCGTTAGCTTTAAACTATATATATATATATATATATATATATATATATATATATATATATATATATATATATTCAATACTACAGTTGTAGTTTTTATTTAATATCTTCACAGACATTTCTGAAACCAAAATTCTCCAGCAATTCTTTGCCCTCAGGTCAGGAAAGTATTATAGTTCTAAAGACATTGTCTGCCAGTTGACTTAACATGTTAGGTAGGCTGTTAGGTAGGCGCTTGGGATTCCCAGCCAGGTCTGATAAGATGATCTGTCTAAATGCATTTTTATATTACTCAAGGACTGAACCTTATAAAACAGTGGTTGGGGATATAGTTGCATGTTATAGTTAGTTAATTTTAGAAAATGTGTGGAATCAGTTCTCGTTCTAACTACTTCATTAGGACAAGAGGTGAAGTACTCCAACATTATCTTCTAACGCTCAGACACGTCTGTGCTCTCATTTGTGCCGTTCTTACTGTGCCTGTTCCTCCATTTTATCTTCCTGGTCACGGACTTCACTCTGCAGGAACCCTGGAGTTTCCTGGATGGTTCGTCTGTCTTTCATCTTGGCTAGAAGAGAAGTCTCTTTTCTTTCCTGGGAAAATGGATCATGACATTAGGCAATGAATATAACTGAGGTTCGAGCCAGACTTTCTTTTTCAAGTGACCTCACCTGTTAATCTAACTACCTTAGAGCACCTGCCAGGTTTAGCGATTTCTTTACCAAGCTGGTGCAAGGACCAGATTCTAATGGGAATATGTAAACCTTGACATAGCCAATACTGATATTGGCTAAGGCTATTAGACAAAACAAGTTGAAGGTGTGAAGCGTTCCCTGGAAGCAGCTCAGGAGGCAGGGTGGTAACCTAGCATGGCTATCTTTGTGACTACAACTTTTATATCTGGCCACGACTGCCTGTTAGAACCCCGTGAGGTAATGTTGCCATAGTTACAAGGTTCCAGTCTCTGAACAATTGCTGTGTTGGTGCTGTACCTGCTTTGCAGTTTGCAGACATTAAATAAGGTAACCTGATTTTAGGTGAGCTATATCTCCCACCACACAAACTTTGTCACCAAAATGTTTGATATCCTATTTTGGATTTCTGAGGGTCAAGGCTAGTATGTAATAAATATTGGGGAGTTAATCACTGTTTTTGAATGCTTATTTTAAACAAATTTTTGTATTGTTTTGAAAAATACTCCTTAAATACATGGTAACAGCCAAACAGCAGGAACAGAAAATGTATATACTTTTAAGGAAAAAATAAAATAAAATAAAACAAAAACCCTACTGGTAGTAATAGTGAAATCAAAGCCAGGAGACCTAAATTCTCTGAGTTATGCCAGCAGTATGATTAAATCACTTAATTCAGATTCTACTTTGAATAAAGAGATCCATACTTAATGTTTCATGATAATGAGGGTATAAGAATAAAATTAACATATATGAAAATACATGATTTTATACAATGATATGATATATTAGTGATAATGATTACTGGATAAGTTAATTTAAAAAATATTTAAATGAGCATCTACTATATAAGCAGGAAACAGCAAGGTACTAGGAATAAACAACTCCTGCTTCAAGGAATAATGATAAAACATCTTCCAATTTAGATTAGAAATGGCTTCCATCTTAGACTAATAAACAGTATTTAATACAAAGGACAATGAACAAAGTAACTGTTTTAATAAATCAAAAGAAAAAATAAGAGATATATCACATAATGAGGCAAGTCAGCAAGAGGAGGGTAAACATTTGACTATATTTTCTCCATCTCGGAGATGAAGTATAATTTCTTATAAGTGTTATGGGCCAATTTTGTAAATATAGCATAAAGAGATTTATAAATTTATACTTATGCTTAGAAAATAATTAAAAATGAATTTATTATTTCTTGCCACTACCATAGTTTCCCTAACTCTACCATCTGTCCAGATGGTTTCCTAGCTGTTAAAATTTCTATACTTGAATATATTAGCATGAAGTCATTATGACTGCATTTGTTTTATCATAGAGCCTATTCACATTTTCCAACATAGAGGAACAAATTTATGTCAACTGAGAAAAGCTTTGGAAACCTTTAAATGTGTTAATGTTTCAATAGTCATTCCCCATACAGGATATTTTCCTTATTTCCTTTCCCAAAATTATAGCATATATGCAACTAAAACCAATTTCCTCTTTTCCTGTTGCTTGAACTAAGTCAGTGGTTTTCAACAGGGGATGAAGTGAACCATAGGGGGCATTTTGTAAATATGAGGAGACATTAATAGTAGTGATAAAGATTTGGTGGGGTGCCACTGGCTTTTAGTGGACAGGAGCCAGCTGCTAAATTTCTGCAATGTGACAGATAATCTTATTTGGCAAAGAATTTTCCCATGTATCACATGATTTTCCAGAGAATCATGCAGATGAAAAATAGTTCATTATTAGCTGAGCCTACAGCCTAACTCTATATTACATATAAATACAAAATATTTTTGCACGCTTTTAATATATACCAATTTTTCCAGAAAGTAATGATTTACTGCTTACATTGAGGGAAGATTGTATATTGGTTTGTTCAGTCCTTTTGCAAGAGTTGTCCATCAATATGGAAAAATTACATCATCAATGGCAATACAACTTGGTGTATTCATGTGGTTGATGTAACTTACCTGACATAGGTAATAATAGCAACAACAACAATAATAATAATAATAAAATCAACCTGAATCTGATGACTCCTCTAACTTACATATATGCAGAAAACAGAAAATTAAGAGATTTAAAAAACATCCTTTGTAATTTGTGGATATAATTTATATTCTAATTCAAGTAAACTGTAAAAAAATTATAAGACATTGGAAACTTAAGCACACTAGGTAGCTAATGATATTAAGGAATAGCTGTTAAATATTTTAGGTGTGTTATGGCATTATGATTTTATTTCTTACAGAGGATCCTTATTGTTTAGTGACACATACAGAAACATTTATAGGTAAAATGATACAATGTATGGACTTGCTTCAAAATAATACAGAGGGTAGGGAGTGGAAATAGATTAAAAAGATGGGCTGTGACTTGTAATTGTTGAAGCTAGATAATGGGTACATGGGGATTCATTACACATTATGTTTATTTTTTCTGTAGATGCTTGAAATTCTCCATAGGCAAAAGACTAAGAAAGGGAGGACCATTTTAGGATGTGTAGACTTCAAACCTTGAGAGGATCATCATTATGGCTGTCTGTAGTTCAGGAAAACAGGGTCAAGCAAGAGTGGCAAGGGAAAGGCAGAAACATTTAATGTTTGTGGGATGCAACAGTCTTTACACAGGTTCTTTCAGTACAGCTCTGGAACACGGGAATTTCCCCATTTTCCCAAATGAGGAAGCGTAAGTTCAGAGGGATGAATACCTCTTCTAAGGTTATATGGCCAATAGATGGCAGAGCCAGGATTTGATCACACATCCGCTTGTTACAAAGACCCCTCCACTGTTCTCTATTTCTCTGCTATAATTTCTGTCAGCATCTTTTTAATTCCTTCCGTGTTAATTGCCTAACCAATTATCTTCTCCTGAACCAGCTTATATACTCCTGATTTTTCTCTCTACTCTGGTCTCTAATCACTTTCTCCTCCAGCTTCCAGACCCTGTGTCAATTTTCTGTCTGGCTTTACCCTCTGTTGGGAAAACACCAGAATTCTGCACTAGAAATTTAAGCCCCATAAGAGTAGATATAGGGTAAAATAGGATTTAGAAAACTGAATTTTATAGTGTGATCTTTTACCTTGATTAAGAGAAAATGAAAACTGGCAAAATAACATATTCGGCAATTAAAAAACAGGCAAAACATTACATGTACATAATTTTTGAAAAGCTGAAAAACACAAAGAACTGGCTTTATGTCTTCTAGTTCTGTCTCCACATATGGAGAACATTTGCACAATAGGGGATTTTATTAAATTGGTATATAAATAAAGTGCCTTGTGTGAATGAAGGCTGCGTACATAAAGAGAATTTTCCTTCTCTCTTAGGCCATGGGTGGGACTTTCCAAATTGAGTAATATGTAGTTGAGGATTATAATTTAAAACATGACATGTTCCACTATCTAAGATTCAAAGAATTTGTGTATATATAGTAATATAGTTTCACATGCACAAATGTAGAATAAATTCCTGTTGTAAAGCATCTTGCTAGTGAAACAATGACCTGGGTTGGTTCATTTCCGTCACAGATTCACATGTATGTAAACAACACAGTCTCGGACATAGATGTTATTATTTTACCCTGAAGTCAGGGTGACGGTAAGGTCCTGCTGGAGGTGTTCACAGAGAGGATAAAAGACCATTTATTGGGAGGTTTAAGTTTTAGATAGTTTTTCCAAATACCTTCATGGGACTTCCCAATCAAAAACTCTATTACCACAACATTAAGATCTTAGGTCTGCCTACGTGATGTTCAGTGTCAGTGGTCTGAACCCTCAGACATTCATATCAATTTGAGCAATTTCATACATAACTGCATAGTTACTTTACATATCGGGCATGTGTATTGTAGGCCTAGCCTTTATCTATCGATCTTTCTATCCATGTTCTTTAGAGGAATATAGTTATTATTCTAAGATGGGATCGCAGACTTGTTCAGGAGGCAAGGATCCACCACACATGATCTTATTTGCAGAATACCACGTTCTTGGTAAAACATTTTAAAAAATACAAATCAATATATTTTTAAATTTAATCTATACATGATTTCCATATGTTTTTACTAGCAAAAAGAAATCCATTTCGTACTATTTATATGCCATATAAACTCACAGCCAGCAGCTCACACGTCTTAAAACAAAATAAAACACCCAACAAACTGCTGAACCAGGAACAAATGGTTAATTTTGAGTTTTCCTATTGATATGAATTTGCCATTTCATTTTCTTTTGTCATCTACTGGCAACCTTTAGCAGAAAATTGGTGTCTGGAGTCCAAGATTTGTAAAACATTATTGGAGAACAATTTGAATTGAGAAAATGCTGTCCACTAACTTTTCCCCCCTCTGCAAACAGGGTAGAGACCATCTTTATTCAATATTACAGTTGAATGTTCCCTCTCTACAATTTATGAAACACTTGAGCGCCACAGGAGCCCTGTGTGAGAAGCACTGGATTAAAGGAATATGAAAGAGAGCTTTGAGAAACCTGAGCACGAGCCTTATCCATGGCCTCAGACACTAATATAAGACTGTATGGAGCCCAGCCAAGCTCAGTATGGAAGCACAGAGGCAAGCAGAGGCCTAGACCCTGCTCTCTCTCCCTCGCTGGTCACCACACACGTAACACATTTGATCACTATAGCTTCTGTTATCATTATTCTTATTTATGATGGCAATAGCCGACAAAGAGGGGTGTATTAATTATTCTTGAGAAATCCCATGACATTATCTACATGAATGAACCAGCTTTTATTAGTCTCCTGACAATTTGAAGTATAAGCAAATTTAAGTTGGTAAATTAAAGTTGGTTAGTAGCTTTTCTCGTCGTGTGCAAAGGAGAGAACAGAGAAATTTTGAGGCTTCTGAGAATATTAGGGACCCTGACGTTCAAGTTATGTCTTTTGTAAGAGAACAGCTCTAATCTTCCCTAGGAACAGAAAAGAAACCAGTAGGGTAGGTAATACTGTGTCTGAAATAACATTGTGTGATTTGTTTGATACCCTGTATATTAGGAAGAGGTGAGAAAGCAGACATCTGAGATGAAATGAGAAAATTCATGCAGTTAGGAAACAGAACACCAAGAGGCCTTTGGTCACATGTACATTAGCCTATAGTGGAAGAAAGACAAGGTGGACATTTTTATGTGCTTGAAATTGTCTCTAGCTGTTCTATTATTCTGAGTTTTGTTTTTGTTGTCCTGTTTGTGTTTTCTTCTCCCTTAGTTTTCTGGATGAATGCTTTCACTATTCAGTGTCAGCCGCAATCAATAGTGAACACTGCTACTATTAGCTATCATTTATCACGTTTCTTATTTGTATTAAGCACTCTGCGTATTATCTCATTTCATCTTTTTAAGGATGTATTGTTATCTGCCTTTCACAGATGAGGAAATTGACACCTGTAGCAGTCAGATAATTGCCCAGAGTCACACAGCTATGAAGTAACAGAACCAGGGCCAGAGTCGAGGTCTGTCTGACTTTAGAGATTGCATTTGTCAGCATCACACGACACCATTCCCTGAAAAATATTGAGCACCACTGTTTACAAGGCAACTGGACAGATGCTCTGTAATAATATAAACCGGTATATTATTATATTATATTATAATATTATATTATATTATTAGTATATTATAATATAAACAGGTATCCAGCATGTTCCTTGCTCTTCTGGAATTTATTCTTTTGACAGGACAGTGGTATCTGTGAATATGAAAAAAAAATAATGCATCATAGAATATGTTAAGAATCAAAAGAACAGTTCTGTTAAGAGCTAGAAGAGCTCAGGGAAGGGTTACTTTTGCTGTAATGGTTAGGAGAGGCGACACAGAAGATGTGAAAGATGGGTGGGCCTCATAGGACAGATAGGGTTTCAAAAGGCTGAGAACAGGAAGAGAGGCATTCATTAATTTATTCTTTCATGCATGTGCTTATTCAATAGTTGCGTATTAGTTGTCTGTTGTGACTAGACAGTGTTGAATGTAATTCTCTGGTAAGCATTAAAATGTAGGGGTAGACATAGTGCAGGCATATTAATGGTTGAAGCAGAGAGCTGCCTGAGTGTGCAGTGTGAGGTAGAGCCAGAGAGATAGGGGAGGCCAGATTGTCGAGAGCCTCGAACCCAGGCCAAAGAGTAGATTATATTCTCAGTGTGCCGTATGTAGTCATTTATTTGATACTAATGGATCAGTAATTAGATTAATTACAGGACACCTCAGGAGTTTTTTGCTTCTATTTGTATGTGAGTGTGTGTGTGTGTGTGTGTGTGTGTGTGTGTTTCATTCATTCATTCATTCTTCATAGTTCTTTATATATTCCAGATCAAAGTTCTTTGCTGGATTTATGTATTACAAACATATTCTCCCAGACTGTGATTTGTCTTTTCACTCTCTGGATGGTGCATTTTATGAGTAGAGGTTCTTAATTTTAATCAAGTCCAATTTATCAATCATTTTTGCTTAGTGATTTTATGTTCTATTTAAAAAATGTTTACCTATAGTGAGGTCATGAAAATTCAGACTATTTTTTTTCCTAGAAGTTTTACTTTTTTTAACCTTTCACATTTATGATTCATGTTAAATTAATTTTTATGTGTGGTAAACAGAAAGATTCAAGGTTTAGTTCTTTTCAAAGTGCTTAAGAAACAGGTCCTGCAACTGTTTACTGAAAGGACAGTATTCTCCCATGGAAAGACAGCGGTGCCTCAACTGTAAATCATGTGACCATATATGTTGGGGTCTCTATTCTGTTCTATTAGTCTATTTCTCTATCCTTGTGCCATTACCACACTGTCTATATAGTTTCTATATAGTGTAACTATATAGTATAGTATAGGTCTTCCAAATTTGTTCTTTTTCAATTTTATCATGACTATTCTAGGTTCTTTGATTTCCATATAAATTTTAGAATCATCTTGTCAACTAAAAAAACACCAGCTTAGATTTTGATTGGGATTGCATTGAATCTAAAAGTCACTTTGGAAAGATTGGATTATCTTAAGCAACCTTCCTTTCTGATAATATCCTTGTCAGGCTTTGGTATGAAGATTATGCTGGTCTCATAAAACAAATTTGTTAAGTATTTTCTCTTTTTCCATTATCTAGAAGAATTTGTGAATGATTGGCATTATTACTTCCTTATATCCCAGGTAGAATTTACCTGTGAAACATTCTGCTTTCTGGGCTTTACTTTCTGGGAAGTTTTAAAATTCAGTTTCTTTACTAGTTATAGGACTGATCATATTTTCTATTTCTTCTTTGTCAGTTTTGATAAACTGTATTTTAGCCAAAAATTTTTCAAAATATCCTCTTAATATATTTTTAATGTTGGTAGTATCTGTGTCATCTCCCTTTTCATTACTAATATTATTTGTCTCTTCTTTTTTTTACTTTATTAATTTTATCAATCTTTTTAAAGAACTAATATAGCTTTTGATCTTCTTTAATAGGTGATCATTTGTATATTTTTCATTATTATACATTTAAAAAAATTTCTTTGGGTTCATTTTGTTCTTTTTGTGAAGACTTGAGATGTATACTTAGATAATCGTTTTGTAGTCTACTTTTATTTTCTAATATAGGCAATTACGGCTATATTAGGAAATACACATTTCCCACTAGGCATGGTTTTAGCATTATTCTATAAATTTTAATATATAGTATTTTCATTATTATTTATTTCACTATATATTTTAAATTTACATCGTTTTTAAGATGGCTATTGATAAATTCCCAAGGATTTGAAGATTTTTCTAGTTACTATTATTATTTTTATTGTAGTTGTTAGGATTGTTAGCTAAATTCCTCTGTGGTTAGAGGACATACTCTGAATAATTTATGTTCTTTGAATTTTACTGAGTTGACTTCATGGTCAACATGTGTTACATTTTGTAAAATGTTCATGTATTTTTGAAAAGAGTGCACACTCTGAGTTTATTGTATATAATGTTTTATAGGTCTCAATTAGATTAATTGTAAAAATTGTTATTCAGATCATTTATTTGTATCTTTACTGATTTTTTTCCTACTTATAAAAATTACAGAGAGAAGTATATCAAAATTCATCATTTTGTTTGCAGGTTTTAACTATATTTTACATTCCCACTGACAGTGTGTAGGATTCTCTTTTTTCTCCATATCCTCGCCAACACTTATCTCTTATCTTTTTGATAAAAGCCATCTTAACAGGTATGAGATGATATTGTGATTTTGATTTGCATTTCTATGACAATTAGTGATGTTGAGCACCTACCTTTTCATGTACCTGCTGCATGTGTTCTTTGGAAAAAGTCTGTTGAGGCCCTTTGCCCATTTTAAAATTAGATTATTTGTTATTTTTGCTACTGAGTTGTATAAGTTCATTATATCTGTTATTTCTCTCTGTGTTCAGGCACCTGTCATTTCCTTGTGTTTCTGAATATTCTTGATTGAGTACCAAATGTAGTTTATGAAAAAATTATAAATATAATTTAGGCCTAAAGTCATGTTATAATCCTTCAGAGAATATATTGATATATTAGGTAGCTAGAGTCACTAGGAAGTCTATATGAACTTAATTAAGTCAATGAGGGATTAAGATACTTTGAAGCTGGGTTTTAGTCTCTGAAGGCCAGTACTATTTCTGGTTTATTCTTGTTCCTAGGGCATGACTTTCAAGGTTCCAACGTAAAGTCTGGAGGGAGATGTCACCAGGGCTTTTCGCTTTGTTGGTCCTTGAACCCCAAATTTTGTCCTTTAAATCCATAAGTCTGTAGAATCTTTGTTCATCTTCTCAACCAGCTCTTCCTAAAATAATCTGACAAATTTAAGGCAAACATGCAGTAAAGATGGGTTATCCTTCTAGGTCTTTTGTTCTTCTGGATCTTGTCATCACGCTACTTGGCTGACTTGACAGCTTTCTGGTGTCTTTAGTTCTGTTGCATTTTTTCAGGTTTTCTAGTTGTTTTCAGTAGGGGAGTTAGTGCAAATTACCTGGGCAGCCATTACTAAAACCTTATCCTCATGATGTTTAAACAAAATATTTGTATGCCATTTGGCTCTACTATTTACTATACTGGTATCTTTAGTCAATAAAAGAAAAACTTCCTTTAGTATTGTGCTTAGACAAAAGAGCTAGTCCTATAGCCTTTAGGTTGCATGACAAATTTAAGGTGAGATTCAAATTTATTTTGCTACTTGGCAATTTTTATTTGGCCTCATTATCTAGATCTTTTATAGCTACTTCACTCTTTTCCTGTTTCACATAGTATGTTACACAAATTAAATGAAAAAATGCCTGTGAAAGGTCTTTGTAAATGTTTAAAGAATGATACAAGTGGAAGGTGGTATGACTATTCTCAACTCACAATTGTTTATCTTATAAAAACCTGTACATATAGAAAGGACAGTGCCTCTGAGAATGTTTTGGGGGCCACTGTCTGCATTGAGCAGTGACGACTGACCTAATCAGCTCTTCTCCTGGGAAGGAGGATCACAAAGGCAACAAAGAGAAATGGATCACATGAAACACGTATGATTAAGCAACTTGTCAAAATCATACAGCTTGGGCTTAATAGAAAAGGCAAAGCCTGGGACTGAATCCGGGGCCCTATGGATCCAAACCCCATAGCATGAAACAGAAGCAGTGAGACAATGAAAAGTTAGAGGTGGTAGACTTATTTTCGAAGATTTGAAAATTAAACAGAAATATTTCTATCAACTTTGAGCTACTGTACTAGTGTTCCCTGCCTGCCTGCCTTCCTTCCTTCTTTCCTTCCTTCCTTCCTCCCTCCCTCCCTTCCTTCCTTCCTACCTTCCACAGCCAAATATCTTTGGGGGAAAAGGCTATACTGCTTTCACTTCCTTGCTGCCCACTCACCTGTGATATGGTTGGTTCACTCCTGGATAAATCATGCCTGCTTGTAGGGGTTGCAATGGCCTCCCACTAGATCCATCTGATGGCTTTGATCCTTTGTCTCTTTTTGGGACATTTTACCTGACTGACCACTGTTCTGTTTGAAATGTCTTTCTCTGTCTCTGTATAATATCATTCTCTCTTGTCCTCCTTCCCTCTAAATTGTTGTCCAAATCCCCTTCCTCCTCTTTTTCTCCCAGTTCAGGGGATTCCCTTGTGTCAATCCTTGGCTCTTTCTTTGTTTGTTTTTCCCTTTTATATTTCCTTTAGCAACTTTATTCTTTTGTCATATCTGCAACTATTACAAATTTATGACTCTCAAATCCCTAGCTTATACTCTCCTCTTAAACTCTAATCCAGTAATTGCAACTCCTACCACAAGTCTCAGACTTTTCCACCCCTACTCTGCTGCCCCTAGTTGTTCGGACGCTCTGATGAAAATAGAGGAAAGAGAACTCAGACCAGACCTAGAATTAATGAGAAGTCGGGCTGGCAGGAAATATTAACTACCTTCCCTATGAATAAACAGGGTCTAGAAATAATGTAATCGTTTGACTTCTCTGTGCCTGAGGTCAGAGTACTTTGAAATGAACAGAGTCCTAAGTAGGCTGATAGAATAACATTTCAGTCTTTCGCTGAAAGAACACACAGTCCGCCCCAGAAGGCTCTTTAGCTGGTTCTTCTGCCCAGGTCTTTGGTGCCCAATTTTTCCACCAGGGGGTATAATGGAAAGTATCCTTGTTAAAGGTCAAACTTGTACCCTAGGAAATTGCTAACTAGCAGTGGGGCAGAACTGGCTTAAATCAATTATTTTAGCCTAAATCAATCCTTTTCTTGTGGGTCAATTTTTCTTTCAACTTCTTGCATTGTGGCCTGAAAGGTCTTCCCTCATGACAGTTAGTCTTCACCTACTTCATGAGTCACCTCTGAGGTGGTCCAAGCGGTGAGGCTCACCTTCATGTACCACAGAGGTACATCATGGTACCTCTGTGAACTGAACCTGAGTTTGAAGCATCCTGGTCTAAGATTATCCCACTAGGAAGACTAGCCTTGATGTTCAGAATTTTATGAATCCTGCCACCATTGATTACATCTCACACCTTGTTTAGCCCTTCTCCTAAGGCCTTTCTTTACCACCACAAAAACTGTTAGGGCATTTATAATTAAGTCCATTAGGACAAGCACCCTGTGTCTCATATTCTTTTGTGTTTACTAATTCTTATCTTAGTACCACTTTCTCCCAGACACTCAAACCCCAAATCATTTCTTCATCTTTGACAAATCTTCCTCCTTTGTTAGCCTACAATAAACTATCTGTCAGGTTATTTTATTCTATCTCCATGACAACTCCCATTTATTCCTCCATTACCTGGTTAAACAAAACTTTCAGCTTTATTTATCTTATTATTTGCCTTTACCCATCCTATGCTCCAACCAAATTAAACCATGTGCTGTAGTATCTCTGTATGTGCCCATTCTTTTTCCATATTCATGTCTTTGTTCTATTTCCACTGACGAGCAACACCCTTCCCAACACTGCTTCTGCCTCTAAAAATCTATTCATTTTTCTAAACCATTTTTTCTCAGCTGTAAAATAGAATTAATACCTATTTAATAAAGGGTTAAAAAAGTAATGTGAGTAAAGAATTTTAA
>NW_017731974.1:941085-972057 GCF_001890085.2 Hipposideros armiger | reverse complement strand
CGTTCAATTCAGATGAGGCTGTAAATCAGCACCTTGTTCAGTTTTTCACAAATAAAGACAGGTCCTTCTATGAACGAGGAATTATGAAGCTCACTGAGAGATGGCAAAAGGTTATAGAACAAAATGGGCAATATATCTTTGATTGATCTTTGTTCTTTATATAAACAAATGACCTTTGAGAAACATAGACAAAATATGTCATGACTTTTCCAAAGACCCAATATTATCTTAGAATTAATGCAATATGCTGCTGACATTAGGTATGGAGAAGGTCTGCAAATAACTCAATGAGGGAGACAGAAAGTAAAAATAAACCTCTCTTTTTTTGATATTTTGACCAAGGTCAATAGTGCCTCTCTTCTAGAGACCAGTCAGGAAGTAACCTCTGCCTTCAGTAAACATGCTGAGAGGGTCTGTGCTGGCCTCACTGTCCTGTTTTACCCAGGTTATAGTAGGAGAATACCTGGGTTTGGGGACGAGGTGGTGAGAGCCCATTTCTCTAGTCCCCATGCACTGACTCCTTCTACCTACTCATGCCTGCCTTCAGTCTTCTGAGAGACTTCTTGCTTTGCTCACCTGCCTAGTTGTCTACCTGCCTAGTTGTCTACCTGTCTTCCTTTCCATATCACAAAGGGAGCAGGTCATTCACACCAGCAGACATTTTCTATTGCGGGGCACACATGTGTGCATGTGCATGTACACACACACACACACACACACACACACACACACACACACACACCCCTTGGGGAGATTGGCTGATTATTTTTACACTACTGTGAATAAAAAATGTGGTGTTCCTCTAAAGGGGGGTTTATATGACACCAGAGGGGAGAAGGAAAGGTGACATGGGCACATGTAAAGGGGAGGTTTGACTGAAGTACCACAGTCGTGATCTTCGGGCAAGCAGAGTTAGTGTGAGGACGTGGGTATATGACGGCTGGGACAACAGTGACACAGGGAGGTGAGACTGGACCCCAAACAAACTACTTGCTGCAGTTTTTTTCTCTGGTAAGGTCAGGTAACCCAACAGAAACACAATATGCCTTCACTGTGACTTGAGATACTGAGCACACAATATATTACATGTACGTGTGAATTGGTTTAATGCCAAACCATGGGAATGAGGGAGCTGTTTAATACTATACTGCTCATCGATACCAAGGTTCACAACCATTTGTGTAAACTGGAGCCAATTCAGACTGTGTGCCTAAATGAGCAATTCCCGCAGCAGTCATTTTGCCCAGTCGGTACTGGAGTTTTATATGCAATCTGTGACTGTACAACAGCATGCAATCTTGGCATTCACTAAAGCAAAATAATAAAAACACTCTTCAAAGACCTGTCTCAGGAATACTTGCAAATCAAACTCACCTTTAAGACAATCATGACCTAACCTTGGACTTGCAAGCACAATGAAATATCCAAATAAGCCAAACTCAGTTTCTGAATATATTTTGATGCTTATAAATTATGATATGTGATCTACAAATCGACTCAAAGCATAAAACTAGAACAGACTGTTCTCATAAAGGAGGAGTAATTACATATTTTAGTTTCAATGTGTTTCCTCCTTAGGCTGTGAGTTGTCTGTCAAATAAGTGCGTGCGTGCGCGCGCGCGCGTGTGTGTGTGTGTGTGTATCTCCATATCCATATCAATATGGCATAGAATACGAACTGTCAATCATCTATATTTCCAATTGCTTTTTTGACTTCTCCATCTGGGTGTTCTGCATGACATATGAGTACTATGTACAAAACAAAGATCATTATCTTTCTCACTTTCCAAACATACTGGAGATGTTATCTCCATTTGCCTGTACAATCTCAAGTAAAACCAATAAAGTTGCTCTCAAGCCAAGTGCTTTGGACTCATTCTTGATTCTTTCTTCTTCATCTCAATATATTCAATCAGGTATCACATATAATCAAAATGCCTCTTGCATCCCTTTTTCTCTTTACAACAATAGGCTTTCATCATATCTCTCCTAAACTATTGAAATAGCCTCTAAATGGTCTTCTCCTGCTAGCATATCCTCTACAATACCACCCAAATAATCTCAAGCACAGATGTAATTGTTTAGGTTCTCTGATGTGCAGGGAAGGAAGTGAAGGCTCCTTAGCTAGGCTCCACGATCTGGCCTAAAATGACTTTCCACCTTCATCTCCAGACATTACTCCCCCTGAGCCCCATCATCTCACCATAACAGGCTGCTAAACATTTCTCAGTGACGCTCAGCCAAGGTTTGTTTGCTTGTTTATTTATTTATTTATCTTTACTTTTATTTTACTGTGGTAAGAACATTTAACATGGGATCTACCCTCTTAACAAATGATTAAGTATATAATACTTGTTGACTATAAGTATTGTTGACTACAAGTACAGCAGATCTCTAGAACTAATTCATTTTGCTTAACTGAAATTTTATGCTTATTGATTAGTAACTTTCCATTCCCTCTCTTCAGCCCCTGGCAACCACAATTCCTCTCTGATTCTATAAATTTGACTATTTTAAATACCTTTAGATACCTTTGCTTAATATAGTTGTTTCCTTTGCCTAAAATGCCCCATTCTCTTTTGTCAAATGGAAACCCCCATTTATTTCTCAAGGTTCAGATCATACGTCATGTGGATTTTGTAGTTCTTCATGGGCAGCTTCATCCCTTCCCTTCACCCCTCAACATATGCTCCCACATATCTCTATTTGACTGTTGATTACATTATTAAAGGCCCAAGATAGCTATTTATTTGTCAAATCAGAAACTAATGTTGTTTTATCTTCAGAGCATCTGACTTTAAAATCCTGAATCCATTTTTAATGAAGGCTTCTCTTGTGCTGATGAACTATGAGAAGCAACTATGTAATGCAGTTGGTAGGTCAACTGTCAAGACTGGTATTATAATCAAGGTTATTTTATTCTTCTGACCCTTTGAACCTACCCAGACTAGGAAAGATGATTCTGAGACAAAAAGAAGTTGAATACCTCTAAGTCACAAAATTTAGTCATAAAGCTAAGAAAACAAAATTTGTTCCAAATATATCACTTTTGATTAAATTTTATTGTCTTAGGCATCTAATTAATTCTAACATGAAAGTTGACATAAGAATAATTGATATTATAAAGGGTTAAGTCTATGTTAGAAAATGTGTTTACTTTTATTTCACCCTTTTTCTCTCTCCTACTCCTATTCCTCCTCACCCATGTGAAGGGATAAAAACCTGGCATCCTGGGTCTCATAGCCAACAAGTATGAAGTTTTTCCTTACTGAGGAAAAAGAAGATTATGTGGTAGCTCCCTATGGATTTTTAGGATCTAATAAGAATGCTGTAGTGACCAAAAGGTCAATTCCAGGCAAGAGCTTGGTGGATTTCCTCTCTTCACCATCAAGTACTGTCTGTTTCACATTCTTTTTGCAGCTCTAAATAGCCCAGTCTATGTATCTAGGACAACAGGGGATGGTCAAGTTGACATGCAAAGTTTACCTGCAAACTTATCATTTCATAATTTAACAATTAAATTAAATCAGCTATTATTTTCGTATCTGTTCATGAGTAAATTGCATACAAAGACATAACTCACCTTAGAGAAGTCTGTCTCCAAATGATAGTCTTGCTCAGAAACTTATAAAGAATCAGACCAAACACTTGCTTAGAAGACTCTATAATTAAAAATAATCTCACTGTCATCTTTATCAGGAAACAGGTATGAACCAATGGAAAAGCTGCATAATTCTGAAAGATTTCTTGGGACCCTTGCTCCTGTTCTCTGCTCCAGCCTGGATCTTATAAATTAAAAGTTTGGGCTAAATAAGTGGATGTTGTTGACTCAGAGAACTCGGGTTTCTTGCCCTCCTTGTGCTTTGAACTAAGGTTCTTTGACTTTGTGGTTTACCTCTTGGGAATCTACATGGACTTTGGAATTTCTCCACATCCAGAGCTGAAATAGATGCTGTATATAAATGTAGCATCATCTGAAGACTTAAAAGTGAGTCTTTGGGACTATGGAAGGGTCCTGAATCAGGATTAAATTATAGACAGCCTCCCCTCCCTGCTTCAAGAGATACACAAACCAAAGTAGGTCCAGAAGGCACCAATCAGAGAAGCCTCTCTGCTATGATTTGGAAAAGCTAAAATACGCTACGCATGCAGAGTTCCATTAATTGCATCCCTTTAAAAGGTAAGGGACTGCTGAGAATCTCTGGTAACTATTCTTTAAATGACACTATAAATGAGTTCCAGCTAGGTAGCATGGGTCAATGGGAGTACTTTGGATGCTGAATAAGTTAAGAAGTTACTTCTTAAGAAACTCTTGACTAGTAGCAAATCAGTTTGGCGGTATCCTGTTACTTGGAACCATCCTAGAGTAGCACAGGGAATGGATGGAAAGGAAGGGTATATTGGAGTTACCTGAGATAATTTACAGCAGTGGAGATGCACTCTCTCTAGAGTGTGCATCTCAAACCTTGAAGTACAAAGGAATTACCTAGGTACCTCTTAAGAATGAGGCTTTCCTGGGGTTCTTATTCAGGAATTTTGGACAGGGCCTAGCAACTGGCTTTTTAAACAAGAATCTTACTGAAACTGATGAGACATTATAAGGACAATGCTTTGAGAATTACTCCTGAGTTTCTCTAATTGGGAATATTACAAGCAGTGTCCCTCTTTTTATAAAAGTATGTTTTCCAAAATAAATGAATAAATAAATAAATGTATGTTTTCCAAGAGGGTTTCATGCTTATGTTAGCTTTCTAGAATTTGTATCTACGACAGGCACTGTTTGAAGTTCTTTCCATATATGAATTGTGTGATCCTTGCCACAATCACATGAAGTATGAACTATAATTATTCCAATTTACAGATGAAGAAAGTAAGGCCTAGAAAATAGGGAGGTGTGACATTGTGATTTATAACAAGAAAGATGTACTTGGTCTTTGTCCCTGGTCCTGGCACAGAGCTCCTAAAACCTTTGGAATTTCCTAAATTATGAGAGCCATAAAGGTGTCTTTTGTTATGTTGATGAGGTGACTTCGGAGAGCCCCTAGGTAACCAACCAAATGATGGGGGCTGGAGCCAACCTTTTCATTAGCAGATTGGAACGTTCAGTCCCCAACCTCCAATCTCTGGGAAGAGGAGAGGAGCTGGAGATTGAGTTCCATTGCCAGTGGCCAAAAGATTTAATCAATCATGTCTATGAAATGAAGTCTCTGTAAAAAACCAAAAGGACAGGGTACAGAGAGAGTCCATGTTGCTGAACACCTGGAGACTTGGGGACTCAGAGAGGTCATGGAAGCTCTGTGCCCTTTCCCATACCAAGTTCTCAGGGTCTGATAGGTTGTGAGAATGATGTTGGCTTTACTCGGAGAGAGACGGCAGCTCATCCAAGGGCCCTGAGCTGAGGCATGACAGGATCCAACTTTTGCTTTAAGAAGGGCACTTTGCCTTCAGTATTGAAAATAGCCTGAAGGAGAGCAAGTAGCAGAGAGCTTGGAGAGGAGGAGATCATTGCCATCACCCAGGGAGAACTGATGGTGCTGGGCACCACCAGGGGTAGCAGTGGAGGTGATGAGACCCTGTCAGATTCTGGATATGTTCTGAAGGAAATGCTAGCAGAATTCCCTGGTAGATTAGATATGAAGTGTGAGTAGGAGAGGAAACAAGATGACTCCAGGGATTTAGGCCTGAGCAACTACAGGAATTAAGCTGCTGATAGACGAGATAGATGATAGATGATAGATAGATAGATAGATAGATAGATAGATAGATAGATAGATAGACATAAATAGGTGTTTACTTAATGTATGCAACATATTCATGGTTTTTCTCACTGAAAGTATGATTGAGACAATTAGAAATTAAGTATAATAGATAGGCTAGCTGGTTTACCCAATGTTACCTTGCTAGGAAGGGACAAACTTGGCCTTCAGTATTGCTCAGTGTAAAGCTGAGCCTACTCTCTTAGCCCTATAGCACAGTGGCTCCTGCACACATATCAAGTTTTCGGTCATCAAAAGTCCTACAGAGTGTTTGGGATTTTGAGAACTCACAGATTTTTATAATCAAAGGTATTTTATAGACCTAATCAGTATGCAGCATTCCAGGGTTATCAGCTGTAATCCAGAACTCCAGGTCCCACATCCTATAAACGTGCCTAAATGTAATGCTTTGATAAAGAGTAAAGAAATTTTAATTTTAAGATCTGTTTGTCACATGCAAAGAATGATTAACTAAAGAATACAACCTACTGGGTTGAAGATTATTTGGCAACTTGAGAAACACAAAACTGTGGCTTCAAAGTTGGCTATATCATTATAGTCTTATTTGCATTTGTTTTCCTTTGGTCACCTAGAAAATGTATATTTTCATTGAAGACTGGGATCTAAACAGTCAGTAAGAAGTATTTTTTCTTTGGCTGAGGAATGCAAATTTGGTGCTAGATATGAGTTCGAATATATTACATTTATATGAGATTTTCAAACTTTTTGTATTAAAAGAAACACTTTTGAAGTAAAATGGATTATACCTGCTGAAAGCATTACTGGTTCTCATTTAAGTTGCTGACTTTTTTAAAGAAAGAGTTTGACCTTGAGGACAGCTGCCAGTTGGCACAGAACACAATGAAGATGAGAAGACAGACGCGGGCCAAAGCAAACACCTGAATCTCTCAATTTTGTCCTGTGGACTCTCTCATGTCTGCATAAGGCATTTGAGGTCTTGGATTTGAACACTCCCTCCAAAAGGCTCACCCTCAGCAAACTCCCTGCTAGCCCAGATTTATTGGTATTTTATAAAACCGGGCAGTATCATTGGTCCTGCTGTTAAGACTTGCAAAGTACACGGACTCAGACTGCAACCTTCAGTTGAATTTGGAAATAGGAAATTAGCAATTACAAAGTATTCTTTCTTCCAAAAATCACATGCTGCCACCATCACTTTGCTCTGTGATGAAACAGGTCGTTTCAATCCTTTGTAGAAGGTGGAACAATGTGTTCTCAACCAACCAAAAGGGAAAATACTTAACTCAAGGAAGATATTTTTACCTACCACATGTACACTTATGTACATAATAAGAAAAGTAATCCTTTCCACCCCAAGTAAAACCTTTTAATCTTGAAATGCAATTGTGAAAACCCCCTCCACTTTAATAAAAGGCTTTGTAAATTTACCAAAGTTTAATACCCCTCAGACCATACTAAAATAGGTTTTCAACAGCTAAATGAAAAGAGATGTGAAACAATTAGACAGAAAATTGTGTTTACTTGAACTTTGTAAGATATTGCCTCAGTTACTTTTTCCATTGTCAAGGAATGCGTGGCTGGCGTGATGCCAGGCTGTTCCCTTTGTGCTGTTGATTAATATGGTTGATGGGTCTATGAATGAATCAAATAATTCTACAGCTGATGAGACCTTAGATATGATCTAGTGCAAATTTCTTATTTTACAGCTGCAGAAACTAAGGCCCAGGGGATGAACTCACTTCCCTTGAGTTGTTGGTCTAGTTGGTAACAGGCCTGGAAGTTTTCTTACCCTATTGTCTTGACTAAAAGGAAAAGGCCCAGCAATCTGCTAGTGGGATAAGTGTTATCTCCACTTCTGCTTTTAAGTAAAATCCAAACATTTGGAGGAAGCTCTGGGGAAAGCATAGCGTCAAAAGCAAAAAGTTTTTATACTGTAAAAGTTTCAGTTTGATTTTTTTCCCCCCTTCTATTTGTTTTATGATGGTGCAATTCCCCATGGTGATACCTCTATCTACTCAGTCACGTAAGCCCGAAATGAAGAACCATCAACCCACTAGATTGTAAACTCTTAACTCATTCTGCTTCCCAAACAGCTCACAGATCTTGCCTTCACTTTCCATCCTCATGTTTATTGCCTTAACAGTCCTTATTATCTCACTGCAGTATCGCAGGAGTCTTTTTATTGGCCTGCTTTGCTTCTCCATTGTCTTATTTCCCAGTGGCAAAAACTGCCAGTTATCCTACATTTCCTTTTTTTTTTTCCCCTCTCCTGCTATAATTCCCTGCTTGCCTTGCAGCTGGGCGTGACCATGTGACTAAGTTCTGGCCAATAGATGGCAGCTTCTGGGGATCTTCTGAAAAAGACAGTTGGTGGGCACACTTGGCCCTCTTTTACTGTGTCCCTGCTTAAATTTGATGCCTGTAATGTGGATATTGCCATCTTTGATGTTAGATCGGGCCACACAATGAGAGCAACAATATAGGAAGACATTGACTCTTTGATGCCACGGAGCCTCTGATGCCATATCAGTCCTGAACTGGATCTTTGGACTAGCTTTTTAAAGCAGTGTTATTTTTTGTTACTGTCAGTTAAGCCAATCCTAATACTTATTATACAGATGACCACTTAAATTCCATAACATCTTAAAGGTAATATTCCCGAAACACAGATTTGATCATGTCCCCATGCTTAAATGGCTTACTATTGCTCATAAAGTTCAAACTCCTTGACAAGCCATACAGTGCCCTTTGTAATCTGACCTTGGACTTTCTCTGGAGCCTTATTTCTCTTCATGCTTTCCCTCTGTGTTTAAAGCTCCAGCAATACGGAATCACATGTAGTTCATTGAACTCATTGTAACCTCCAGACTTTTGGCCATCTGGCTGGAAATTTTCTATTCATCCTTTAAAAACAAGTTTGGATGCCTCTGTCTTCTGCAATGTCTCCCCCAACACCCTGAATTCTAATAGAGTTCATCATTCTCTCCTCTATGTGACTTTCACCTTGTTCTTGCTTCTGTTATTGCCCATATACTATGTAGTAATTATTTGACTATATGTATGTCTTCTCACCTGGACTATGACTCCATTAAAGAAGAAGTCAGTTCTGTTTTTCTTTCTTCCTTTTTTATGGTTGGAAGAGGGGTTATTGCTTAGGCCCTCAGTCATCATTTGTTGAACTAAACTAATTTGAATTGACTCTCAGCGTATTTTAGGAAAGAGAGTCAGAGAACAAGAAAACTAGGTAAAAATCAGTAAAATTTTTAAAATTAGTTTACTTATATATAATTAACAATATGCTTGGGTCTTATTTATTAGTGTTTACTAAGCACTGTGACTTGGGCAGAAACTTTTAATATTTATAACTTATCTGGCTATTTCACATTTTATTTCCATGAACCCAGAAGACCTCCTAAAGTATATATTTAGGCTGGTATTGAAGAAAAAAAGAATATAAAAGAACTGGCCATGACTCTGAGATAATAGGTATAAAATGTGAGTGTATTAAAGTTAACTCATGATTATAACACACATAAAATATTCAGAAATAAGGTAGCAATAAATGAAAATAAATCTGCTACCATAGCAACACTAACTAGCAATTTTGTGAAATATACCGACTCATCTAGAATTAACAGAGAAAGTTGTAAATTGTGGTAAAATGGAAGGTATTAATGGATCTAGGTGGGCATTATTTTTTTGGTTTATTTAAATTTCAGTTGACAATTCAATGTAAATTTGAGTTATAGGCAAAGCTGTAGGACTAAAGCAAGATGGACTCCAAATCCTGGACCCTTCAAGATAGGATATGAGATCAGGCTAAGTCTTACAATGTTGATCTAAAGAAGCAAAACCTAAAAGAATATGGACAGTATAAAGTTCAAAATAGACCACATTAAACTATATTTTTTAGGAATGCATATATAGATAGTAAAACTATCAAAAAGCAAGGAAATGATTGTCAGCGAAATCAAGATAGTGGTTCCCTCTGGAGCAAAAGATGGGGTAGAATTACAAAGAGACACATGTGGGGTTTCTGGGGTCCTGGAAATGTCTATTTCTTGACATAGATTGTACTTACACAAACATTTCCTCAAAATTATTTATTAAATTGTACACAGATATTTCATATAGTTTTGTTTGTATACTATATTTCACAGTTAAAAAGGGAGGAAAGCTTGTATATCAATAAGTAAAAGTGAAGCACTTCAACAGGAAAACTGGCAAAAAAATCAGAACTGAGTGGACTTTAAACAAAAAATATGCTCATCATTAGTAACTGGGCAAATACAAGTTAAAATACAATGAGATACCATTTAAGACCCCACAAATGAGCTTGAAAATATGAATATATCAAGTTTTGGTGATGGTATGGAAGAACAGAAACTCCTGTAGGCTAATGGAAGCCAAATAAAAAAAACCAACCAGGGCATTATCTAGCAGAGCTAAGACACGTATAATCCAGCAATTACTATCCAACATTACATGTGCTAGAATGTTCATAGCAACATTATTTATAACAGCAAAATTCTGGAAACAACCCAAATGTTGATCAATAGTAGAAAGAATAACATTTCCGTTTATATAACAGTCAGAAATAGATTAACTAGAGCTACACATATCTACATGAAGAAATCTCATAAACATGTTAAGGAGGACAAGTCACTGGAAAAAAGTTATGATGTCTTTTATATAAAATTAAAAATGCACAAAATGATATACACATACACACATCTTAGCGATACATACATAAGGGGTAAAGTTGCAAAGAAAAGCAAGGAACTGATAAACAGAAAACTCAGGGTAATAACTGAGGGTGCCTAATAGGGGGAGGGATTCAGGACAGGTACACAGGTGACTTTGAGACACTGTTAATGTTCTACTTGTTCTATTTCTCAAGCTGGGTGGTAGATTTAAGTTTGTTCATTTTACTTATTTTTAAGTTACATGTATAATACTTCACATATACTTTTGGGAATACACTACATATTTCATTTTGTAAGTATTTTACATTAAAATTAAGGATCTGATTATTTTTTGATGTTCCAGGTACTGGCCAAGTTTCCAGGAAGGGATAATGAGGTTTAAATATTCCACATAGAATAATTATAAAAATGCTTTCTAATCTACAAATTAGACTTGAGAGTGTAGGTGACATAAAGCAATTAGTTAGTGGGCAGAGATCCCACATCTGTTTACTCTGTGAGTCCCTGCCCTGGCAGAAGTATTATATGAGGTCTGACAATTAGGTTCGCGAACTTGTTGCAATTATGTTGCTACTAACATTTCTTGATATCAGAAGGATTATTCAGTATGAATTTGTACTAACTGGACAAACAGTTAACCAAGTTTACTATTTGGAAGTGCTGAAAACGCTATGTGAAAAAGCTAGATGAAAAAGACCTGAACTTTTGGGCAACAATTCATGGCTCTTGCATCATGACAATGCACCAGTTCACACGGCACTGTCTGTGAGAGAGTTTTTAGCCAGTAAACAAATAACTGTATTGGAACACTCTCCATACTCACCTGATCTGGCCCCCAATGACGTATTTCTTTACCCAAAGATAAAAGAAATATTGAAAGGGAGACATTTTGATGACATTCAGGACATCAAGAGAAATATGATGACAGCTCTGATGACCATTCCAGAAAGAGTTCCAAAATTGCTTTGAACGGTGGACTAGGTGCTGCCTTTAGTGCATAGCTTCCCAAGGAATATTGTTCAAAGGTGACCATAGTGATATTTAGCAAATGAGGTATGTAGCACTTTTTCTAGGATGAGTTTGCGAACTTAATTGTCCAACCCTGTATACCAAGGCTCAGCCTGAAATAGCCACCACTTATCCTACCCATGTTACTACAGACAGATGGTACATTTATGAAGATTAAAACCCTAAAGAAGATTCAATTCTACTGTAAAACAAAGCTAATGACTTTGAAACACAAGATACACATTTATAAGAAAAGAATATCAGTACTTAATCAGTCCTCATGCTCCACTCTTGCTGAAACCAAGTTAATTCTTCCTGAATGGTCTGTCAATATTTTAATGCCTGTGTCATAATGTTAGAAACCATGTTTTAGGTAATAATGTCAGATTACTTTAATTAATTAATTTTATTTCAAACCACGCTTTTATATCTAGAAATTTAGTTTAATTAAAAATACCAGAAAGAGGGGGAATGGGGCCACATTAAATTTTAATGTATTTTAGCCTCTTCATCAGTCTACCAGAAAAGTATGAAATCAGACTTGCAATTGGGCAGCATGACTCTGTTGCAACTTGTTAATTCTAAATTTTTCTTTCCTTAGCGTATGCATCCAACTGAAAAAGAGAATACCCACAACCCTCCTGCTGGCTGTTTTGGGACCACATCATTCTGTCTTTCTCCTGTTTGGGCCAAGAGGAAGGGGGAAGTCAGATAGAAGAGCAAGGCAGCAGAAAGCATAAGATGTGTCTAGAGGAAAATCATTGAATTTTGTTAATTCCTGCGATGCCAATGTGGCTAAGGAGTCACAGGGCTTCGTCTTTGTGACAGTATCACATATGCCTCAGACCTACATGGAAGAGCTTTCATACAGCCTTTTTCTAAGGGCCTAGCTGACAGTCAAAAGATTCAAATTGTTTCCTAAGAAGTATCAAAATTAAAAGAGACTTCTGACCTGATCAGACTGCCTTACCAGATTCCCATATATTTGAATTTTCCTGGAGGCCAAAGTCATGCCTTTCAACTCAAAATTTGGCTTTTAGTACCCCCTAATTTGAGTCACTTGAGAACTGAACACAGATGGGGAAGAGGAAGTTGGAGGGATGGCGGGGAGCAGCTGTAACAAAGAATTCTGGCTTTGTTTTCAACGTAAATTGCTCTGGGTTTTTGTTTGTATTTTTCTTTCTCTCTTTTTTAAATCTTTTTCTTTTTGTGTTTTATCTAACCTAGTCTAAAAGCCCTGCTTCTAAAATTTGGACAACACAAGTTTCTATAAATTCACACTTAGAAACATCTGGACTTTTGGCAGCAATTTGCCAAACAGAAATGAGCACCAATGAAAATGTTCTGTATTGCTATAAACAGCAGGAAGAAATGGTACAGATAAATTAATAAACTTCTGATATATCACAATAAGATGTTCCCCTTCTTAAGTCTTGCCAGAATTCACTGTTTATCTTTCTGATGTTCTTAATTATACAACTTTAACTTTGTAGAGCTCTGATTTGGTGTCACTTAATTTCATAAAAATATAACCAGATGTACAAGTCTTTTAATGTTCAAAATTCTATCCGGAACATGTGTTGAATATCTAAATAGGAATGTCACATACGTTCTTGAAAAATAAAGTTACCTACTTTTCAGGATCAGATTTTAAAAACTTTTTAAAAAACCAATTTGACATCAGTATATCTGACTCCTTGTATTCATAGTAAATATGGGGACAAAAGGGTCTTTTGTATATTCATTATTAAATAAGTTCTAAAACCAGATTCATAGGCTCTTTTTAAGCTGGAAGGCTCCTTAGAGACGATTTAGTTTAAAGAAAAAAAAATATGTTACATGAATAAAGGAATTCCATTATACTGGTTCCTATAGAAGTTATAACAATATAAAGATAATTCCTGACTCATGAAGTTGACATCCTATTAGGTAAAAGGAGAATTACATATAAATAACATTGCAAGAATATTAAGTGCCTTGAAATGAACAAATGAAGTACTGAAGTTTTGAAGTAGAACAATTCGTGTATTCATGGTGCTATCTGAGGTATGAGGAGGGAAATTTTCCTAGAAAAGGTAACACTTGATTTGGCCATTGAAAAATGGATAAAATTTTGAAAGGAAAAACTGTAAGTCAAGGAAATTACAGATAGGGACTAGCATGGACATGTCTGGAAACTGAGAGGGAAAGCCGTCAAAATGGGTTGGTGTTGCATGCCAGGCTAAGAAAGGGCTACACAAACAAACAACTGCATGATTGAAAAGAATTATATTCTTGAATCAACTCTGTTACTTTCTTACAAATACATCCAGTTTAAATAACAACCCCTGACAACAGAAAATCTGCTACCTCTTGAGAATTTCTATCCCAACTTTATTTAGTTCCCTTTTCCCTTTATATTGAGCTAAAAATAATTTTTCTCATAGCTTCCACTTATTTTTTCAAGTTCTACATTTTATGGCCACATGGAACAAAGGAAGTCCTTTTCCAAAGGTCAGTTATTCAAATACCGAAGTCAGCTCTCTTTTTTTACATTTTTTATTGTGGTTCTTATGGCCAAAATATCTCCCTTTCTTTAATCACTGGCTGTATGACATGGTCGTGGATCTTTCCATATCCTGGTCAATGTACTCTGAACTTTGTGTTTTTTATATGGCCTTGAGGTGAAACACCTCCCTATGACACAGTTCTGAAAATATTAATGTGCAGCGGAACGCTCAACTACTCCTCTTATTCTAGGTACCATAGTGTAACTGAGGCAGTTTAAAGCCACCTTCACTTGGGTTTCCTTAAGTAGGCAATGCAAGGCCACTGAAGGCTTTTGGACACAGGCTTAGAGCTGGCAGTGGCCAAGGGTGGATTAAAGAAAGAAGAGGATGGGTGAGGGTTATTAGAAAACTAGGGTAATGGTTCAGGAAAAAGGCAATGTGAGGCTGATTCAAAGTGGTGATAATGCAGATGGGATAGTCAATGTTGAGAAGGGTTTAGGGAAGTAGATACCATAAGACTTGGCATCTCATGAAATGGGAGAGAGGGAGAAGCCACAGAAATTTTCAAGGCTTTTAACTTGAGCTGGGAGGATGATAGTGTCATTAATCAGATATAAGGAGGACATCTCAAGGCTCAACTAGCTTTAGGGAAGGATGTTGGGTTTGGTTTTAAACATAAGATGTTCAAGGTGGCAGCGGAGGCTAAGACTGAAGGAAAACTGGGAAGCCATCTTCCTTTAACAGTCAAAACTGTGGGTGTGGGTGAGATCCTCACAGCAACTAATGCCTTTAAAGAAAGAAGAGGGCCTTGAGAAACGCCTATTTTTCGAGGTTTGCAGGAGTCAGAAGCAGCAGAGGAGAGTGGAGAGAACCAGTATAGTGCAGGACAGAGATGTCAAGGGAGGGATAACATTTTATAATCAAACGCCAGGGAACTCAAGGAGAATAGACACTGAGGCAGAGCACAAACATCACATTTGGTAACTAAGAATACATATTATTAAAGGGCAATTTTAGTTGAGTATCGGGGCGGAAATTACATAAGGTATTAGGATGTGAGGAGGTCATGAGGAAGGTGAGACCACAAAGAATGGCAATCACATTAAGCAGAAGATTAACAAGATCAAAGGAAGCTGTTTGAGTGCTTTGATGGTGGTAAGGGGGTGTGCTTTGTTGTGCTTAGGATGGGGAGACCTAAGCAAAGGCAGTGAAAGTCTACAGTGAAAGGAGGGAGATGGAGGAAATAAGTACATTTGGAATCCTTGACTATATAGGTGACTTAAGTATAATCCCATCCATAGTTCTACTCAAACATAATGGTTTAACTCTAGCATTCACGTATTCCATTTAAGAACATTTACAGTATACTACCTTAAAGGACAAAAACTTAATGAAAAAAAACTCCCAAAACACGATAGAGAAATAAAGGACTGCCTCTCTGGCCTCTCTCTGTGGCTGTCTCTCTGTCAATCTCTATCACACACATGCGCACACACACACACACACACACACACACACACACACACACACACACACAGCCATGAACACTTCCAAAATATTTTTTTTCCTCAATTTTTTCTAGGCAAGTGGTTTGATGAGCCAAATTAACAACATATTAACCATGAAATTATTTCACACAGGCAGCTAAATTAAGTAAAATGAGCATTTTCAGGCTGAAGCTGGATTGTAGGTCCTGAGAGACCAAGAGCTTTGCATTCAAAATTAGATTAGAACAGGACTCTTTTTACCCCAATCTGATTTCTTATTTAAATGGTTCTTTATAAATTTGAATTCCCTTTGCTCACCATGTTTCCTGCTTTCCCTTTACTATGTGCAATAGAATTAAAGAGGATCAAAATTAAACTTTTATTGGTTGAAGGTAGTTTTCCTTGAAACAGTGAAACTTCAATTCAGGGATACAGAGTTTTACCATTTTAGCTTTTCACGTAATTCTAACTATTCAAAGGTTTTTGTGTGTGTTCAATGAGGTGGTGCTTTTCCTTCCACTGCTAACTGCAGAAATAAGAAAAATACTGTGGCATTTGATAGAGACATAGCAAAATTAGAATTTTTTAGAGAAACTCAAATGTTTGTTAAGATAAGTGAATAAACTGCCTGAAAAAGCTATGCCATTCCCTATAAGTAACCATCTCTATCTGAGGTCCCTGAGGTCCGTCACACACACATGCATGCACATGCATGCACATGCATATACATACACACACACACAAATGTGCACACACATACGCTTTGTCAGCAGTACTGCACAGCTACTTACAGTTCCTGCAATATAGTCTGGGGTTCACACTTACAGGTTTTCAACAGTTTCTGTCCCTTTGCCTGTATGCTTTCTAGTGGGTATGTGCCTGACAAGCTCCTACTGCTATTCAAGACTGAGCTCAAGCAATTCCATGTCTGGGAAACCTTTGTTGGGTGGCTCAGACAAAACAAGCTCTAATCCTGCCTCATGCATTCCTGCACCATCTGCTTGTTGTATGACCAATACCTTACATGGTGCCTAACGTACCCAGGAGCTCCATAATGTTTGTTGGCTGAATGAATGAAGTGTTGATGAACTTATCTGGATGCAAGGAAATGGGAAAGGGAGCTGGGGTCTGGAGTGACTTTTCGTTAACAAACAGTAGTCCCCTCAAGGTACATTTTAAAGAATACCATGTGTGGTAGGCTGAATAATGGCCCCCAAAGATATCTAGATCCTAATCCCTGGAACTGGTGAATGTTAATTTATATGGCAAAAGGGACTTTCCAGATGTGGTTAAACCAAAGATCTAGAGATGGAGGGATTATCCTGGATTATCTGGGTGACCCAATGATATAATCACAAGGTCCTTGTAAGAAGGAGCTAGAGAGATTTGATAGACAAGGAAGATGTCAATGTAGCGAAGGAAGCAGTGGTAGAAAAGGCAATGCGATGAGGGAAGCCTCCAGAAGTTGGAAAAGGCAGGGAAACAGATTCTCCCCCATAAGCTCCGGAGGGAATACAGTCCCGAAGGCATTTTGATTTCAGCCCAGTGAGGCTCATTTTGGACTTCAGACCTCCAGAACTGTAAGGGAATAAATGCATGTGGTTTTAAGCCACAAGTTTGTGGTACTTTGTTAAAGCATCAATAGGAGACCAATGCACCATGAAAGCCCCATGCTCCCTCTGGATTCAAAGCTAAATGACAGCTAGCTTGGACATAGTATCTGGCGTGGAAAGAAACCAGTATTAGCTGAGGAGCCGAAAGACCTGTGTTCAAGTCTTGACTCTGCCAATTTTTAGCGAGGTATTTCTGTCAGAATCACTAAGCTTGAATTTGCTGAGGTTAAAATGATACTTTCCAAATCTATTTCATGGAGTTGTTATAAACATCACATGCCATTATATATATATATATATATATATATATATATTGAAAGTTTCTAGTAAAATGTAAATGAACCCCATTTGATCATTAATATTACAATTCAGTGCTTTGAACAGTGCCTGGCAACAACTTTGTATACAGTTGTTAAGGAAATAAATGAATGAATAAATAAATGTATAAATGAAATAAGCTTATTTGAAAACAATATTAGTCATCAATAGAATCTTGTTGAGAATGGGTCACAGAGAAAGTAAATATGGAGAAGAGGCAAAGTACTGGGAAAAGTTTAGGGAACAGGGCACCCCCTGTGATGGTGGGGAGCTATAGAAGTGGCTGGTGTGAGAGAGACGTGCTGAGTGAGAAGCGGGCGAAGGCAGACTCCTAAGTAAAGCTGACGTCTGAAGGGTGGAGTAAAGGAGAAGGAAACTGAGACACGGTGCAAGAGCAACCAGAGGAACAGGAAGAAAACCAGAAAAGAGTATTGTGATAAAAGGAAAGAATGTTTCAAAAAAGAAGAAAATGATTATCAATGGCAAGTGCTGCCCATGGTTAACAATGAAAAAATACAGGGTCTACAGAAAACGTCTGTTGGGTAAGTCATTACGGGCCAGTGTGCCAGGGCCGCAATAGATGGGGTGGAGGAGCATGGGAGTGACCCTCCTCTTTTCTCCCTGGCTTTGGACTGTTAGACGCCTAAGCATTTTCCTGGTTCTCTTCCTGTCTCATCTGCTGCCGTGTCTGGCTCCATGTCTGATTTCTCCTGCCCTTCCCTTTGCCAGCCCTGAGGCTTCAGTTCTTGGTTTTACCTGCTCTGCACAGCATTCCCTCGATAAGCTTATTTCGTCCCAAATCCTCAATTATCGGGTCTCTGGTGACACCTTTAATGCTGACCTCCAGTACACGTAACTGCTCCTGGGGGCTTTCCCAGAAATCCTTCAGAGGAGTCAACCATGAGCTGGAAGCAAAACTAGAGTTGAATTTCCTTTTCATGATCCTATCACTGTAAACTTGTAGCCCATTCCCTTTTGGGTGCTTTCCCTGTAGAAATAATTTCATAACCCCAGAAGGGAACAGAGCACCAGAGATCAACTGCAGTAGAAGAGCAGATTGCATTTTGCAAGCAGAGTCTAGCACCTCAGGAGACAGGATCAGAATTCAAAGATGTTTGGTACATAGGACAAGTGGACTACCATAACAAAGTACCACAGAATGGGTGACACCAACAACACACATTTATTTTCTTACAGTTCTGGAGACTAGAAGTCTGAGGTCAAGGTTTTGGCAGGGTTGGCTCCTTCCGAGGCCTATCAGCTTGACTTGTAGATGCCTGCCTTCTTCGTGTCTTCACATGGTTTTTCTTCTGTGTCTCTGTTCTAATCTTCTCTCCTTATAAAGACCCAGGTCATATTGGATTAGCGCCCATCTGAGTGACCTTTTTACCTTAATTATCTCTTTCAAGGCCCTATCTCCAAAAACAGTCACATTCTGAGGTAATGGGGGTTGACTTCAATGTATACATATATTTTTTGAGGTGGGGGGACACAATTTATAACAGTGGCCAAAACCAGGATGAAGGTTAGTTAAAATGGAGAAACTTAGGCACTGAAACAAACTCCTTGTTCATCAGATGAGAACTGGCTGGTATGTGCAAGTTGGGCAGAAAAAGTTCCTGAGGTCACTGTGAATACTGTGCTGATCAGGAGTCAGTGATGTAACTCAGAAAAACACAAAAGGACAATTCCTGGATATATAAATAGAACTGCAGTAGGACTCGTGAGATAATTGAGCAATTATGGTTTGCACTGGTCACTAATATCTACAATATGTTTTCCAAACCATACTGAACTCCAAACCAAAGAGAGATGTGAAGATTTTGGATGAAATTCAGAAGAGAACCATATAGAACTACACATTTTTAATAATAAGAAAGTAAAGATGCTGAGATTTCTCAGCCCCAAAACAAAGAGGCTGAGGAGAAACATATTAATGCTCTTTAACTCGAAAAAGATCACTTGGAAGATAGTGGTCAGAAGTTGTTCTATCCATAAATTAGAGTGAATGGAAAGAAATTTTATTTATCATAAATTATTTCTTCATGCTAGTAATTCAGTTGACATAAAAAAGTATTTTTTAAGTGTAAGTTGTTAAAAACTGGTTTACTAACTTTAAAAATAAGTTGTCTTTTATTTCAGTGATTTTACCATGATTCTGGCTAAAGTTATGAGCAGGTAGAACATAATCATTCATTTATTTATTCAATAAATACTTATTAAGTGCCTTCCATGTGCCAGGCACTATTCCAGGCCTAGCAGTGAACCAACAAAGTTCCTATCCATTGTCAAGTGTACCTCCAGTAGTGAAGATAGACTACATACACACACACACACACACACACACACACACACACACACACACACACAATGTTAGATAAGATCTATGAAGAAAATAAATAAGGTAGGATAATGGAATAGATAATGACATGACTAACACTATTTTAGACAGTGTGATCAAGGGGGCTATCTAAGAAAGAAATACTTAAGGAAAGACTTCGATAAATCAGTAATAGTCAGTATTTACTGAGCACTTACTATATGCCATTGTGCTAAGCTCTGTATCATTTAATCCTTACAATAGTTTAGTTTACAAAAGAGGAAATTGAGGCTCAGGGAGGTCAAATAACTTGCCCAGTAACTTACATAGCTAGGAAGTCTCACAAGTTCTGGCTGTCTTGCTTTCTATAGCTGCCATTAATGTTAATTTTAACTTTAATATTAATATTAATATTAATATCAAAGTTGAGCCCCTGTTGAATATAGGGATTTTCTTATTTCTTTTTAATAGGTAGTACCTAGGAAATAGGTGAATTTTACAGAGCTCCAGTGTCCCTATGCAATCTCTAATATCATCTGCCTCTTGGTTCCAAGTCACCACCAAGACCAAACACTACTGACATTGGTCAAGCCCACCAGGAAGGTGTCTTAATAGACAAGAAGGGATGAGACCTCATGGACCAGTGGAAGGGCTGGCTTTTCTAGTTCTAAGCTTGCCTTTTGTAATCAGGTCAGAAAATGGCCGATGGAGACAAGCACACACCTTCCCACCACCACCACCATCTTTTGTGCCTGTTTTTGCCTCGAGAAGTTATTGAGGAGACTATTCACATCCCCTGACAGCTCTTCAGGGCAGATTGGCTGATGGTTGTCAGGCTGAGATCCAGGAAAGAATGATCTAAGACTGCAGGTGTTTATTCTGCCATTTTTCCAAAGTGAGTTTCCAGCCCTCAGCAGGCAGGGCCTCATGCAGAGCAGCGTGGAGCCCCTCCTGACACATCTGCCTTTCCTCTCCCTGCTTGTCCCCCAGGGACAAGCTAGTTTTGGTAAAATGGATGGTCAGCTGTCCTGGGCATAATTAATGCAAGAGAATTCTCACCAAGGCCAATTGTAGATTTCCTAATCCTTCCTCTTTTGAAATATTCATTGCAAGATTTTTGTCCTGCCTGTAAATTCTGGCATTAAAATAACTCAGAGTTAAAGTAGAAGTGTCTGACCCTTTTCAGGTAACCCTTTGAATGTTGTTATCTCCAAAAGCTTTAGCTTTTTATATTCAAGAGATATGAAATATATGCATAGATGGCCTTATGTACTTTACGATTTAGGCTCTCCTTTAATTCTGCTGGACATTTGGGTATACTACACTGAGAAGAAGAAAAAAACAACAAAAACTAAGCTGTTGCCGTAGTTTACTTCCAGTTACGACAGAGCTGCTTCTCCAGAGGAAACTATATGTTCCCATACGTGATTATGTTTGAATGGGATAGCAATACTTATGGCAATTCTCCGTATAATGTTTTAAAAGACATTTTAGGGAAAAAAAAATAGGCCTTTTAAAATTATTAACAGGAGCTTCAACATCCTCTCAGTTTATTAAATTAACTAATTCTATGTTCTCAATTTTAATTTTTATAGTAGCAAAATAAATTTTATGGATCTTTTTTGTTGCTCTGAAAGATAGGAAAAGTGCTAAAGCACACCTTTTCAATGTAAACACTTCTTTTTCTTCAACAAGTTAGGAGTAAATTTACTAGCTTTCTTGCCACAGCAAAACGACAACTCTGCTGCTATTACTATGTGACGTCCATCTGTCTGTGTTCCGGGTATACACTGGTTTCTTCCCAAGCAAATCATTTAGTTTGACTTTGTATATCTTGTTGAGTTGACTTTCTCTTCTTGTATGAATATAAAAGTACTAAACTCAGCACTGCAGCCTCAGACAGCAGGTCACCTGAGTTCTCTCCTCAAACCTTATATAGATTGTGTTCAACTCGAAAGCCACTATTGCTTGGCTTCCATGTCTTCATTTGCTCTAATGATGATCAATATTTGGTGAATTCTTGTCACGTGTCAAGTGCTTTATGTGTACTATGTCAAAAAATCCTCCAACAGCATGCAATGGATAAATCACCCCAACTTTACAGATAGAGAGAAACCAAAGCAGCAAAGATTTAAGTAACTTGTTCAGGATAGTTGGGTAAGTGGTAGGGAGGAGATGCAAACTCAGGTGAGCTGACATCAGAGCTCCTAATAACCGTCCTACACAGCCTCTCTGTCTGCTTACTTCATCTCTATTCATAGCCAAAGCTGACCTCCACAAGAACAGATCTCTTCTGGTTTGTTCACTAAAGTGTTTTCAGGACCAGAACAATGTCTGACATGTAGTTAACACACAATAAATGTTTCATTTCTTAAAGTTATTTTTTAATGTATTGGGGTCACATTGGTTAGTAAAATTATATGTTTCAACTATACAATTCTATAATACATTATCCATATATTGCATTGTGTGTTCACCACCCAAAGTCAATTCTCCTTCTATCACCATATATTTGACTCCCTTTACCCTCTTCTATCACCCCTTTCTCCCTTACCCTCTGGTAACCACTAAACTGTTGTCTGTGTCTATGATTTTTTGTTTCTTTGTTTGTCTTGTTCGTTTGTTGCTTTTGGTTTTATATCCCAGATATGAGTCAAATGATATAATGTTCTTGTCCTTTTCTGTCTGACTTAAATCACTTGGCATGATAACTTCAAGAGCCATCCATGTTGTCACAAATGGCACTATTTCATCTTTTCTTATGGCTAATAGTCCATCATATATGTGTACCACATCTTCCTTATCCAACTATCTATCAAAGGACATTTTGTTTGTTTCCATGTCTTGGCCACCGTGAATAATGCTGTAGTGAACATAGGGGTACATATATCTTTACAAATAAATGTTTTCAGATTTTTTGGGTAGATACCCAGAAGAGGGATTGCTGGGTCATATGGTAATTATATTCTTAATTTTTTTGAGGAACCTCCATACTGTTTTCCACAGTGGCTGTAACAAATATTTCTTGAAAGAATAAATCTCTTTGCCCATTTTTTTCTTTCACTTATTCACTTATTTATTTTTTCATTAAACACATGTTGATTGAGCCCATAAAACCAGGCCTTACTCTACACACTCAAGATACAACTAAGCCCCTCCCCTCTAGAAGATTGCATTCTTGAAAAAAGACACAGATTAATAAATATAAAATATCAGGTAATGAATTGTTGTGAAGAAAATAAAGCAGGGTAAAGGGACTAGAAAATGATGTGGGAGTGCTATTTTAGGTTGGGTAGTTGTGGAAGGCTTGTCTAAAATGGAAACATTTGGGCAGACACCTGAAGGAGGTATCCCTAGGATATAAGTTATTTGGTTATCTAGTGGGAGAGGGTACAAATGGTCATGAGGTGGGAGCATGGAGGGCATGTTCCAGACACGACAGGGGCCAGTGTAGATGGTTCACAGCAAGCAAGGAAAAGGGTGGTAAGGAAGAGGGTCAGAGAAGTGGGGCAAGGAACAGTGCTGGGATGTATAGGTCATGGGGAGGATATTTCAGCTTGTATGCTGAATGAGATGGGACACTGGTAGAGATTTTTGAACAGAGAACTGATGTGATTTACTTCCATAATAAAAGGGTCTCCTGGTGGGGAGAACTGTGAGAGAACATGCACGGAAACAGACAGATCAGTCAGGGGGCTATTACAATAATCTGGGCTACAGGAATGGTAGGTTGGGCCAAGGCAGTAGCAATGGGGGCGATAAGTATTTACATTTTAAATAGTTTTCAAAGGTGGTATGATTTGCTGATGGAGTGAACGTGGGCTATGAAAGAGGGGAGCAGCCCTACGGTTTTTGGCATCTGAAGAGGGACGTTTACTGAGTTGAGAAAGACTGTGGGAAAAGCAGGCTTGGGCTTGGAGGGGAATCAAGAGTTTGGGTTTCTGAACACGTTCCTCACCATTCAGTCTTTGTACGGTGAGAATATTCAGTAATGATTACATAGGACGGCAACTCAACTTTCAGGGACCTAAAAATCCAAACACCCTCCGGGTCTACCCAGCAGGCAACCTAACTGTATGACTTGGCCAAGTGTAAAGCAAAAAAGCAGTGGCGAGGCCAGTGAACTGGGGAGGTCATGCATGATCCACAGGCACCGACACAAAACAAAGCGCTGTGCTGGGCAGTGTTGTCCTTCACCTTGAGACTGTGACCCCTGCAAAATGATATCAGCATCCACATCCTTCTTAGTTAATGCTTTTATGTGCTTTCTGCTAAACGGGGCATGGAGCTAAACTTTGTAGCACAGAAACTGCACATCCTTCCTGATGAATATATTCATTAATATATTATTCATACAATAAATATTTGTTAAGCCCTTACTCTGTGCCAGTCACAGTTCTAAAAAATACATGACAGCAAATGTATAGCACCTAATAGCATTTCAGATTAGGTTAAATACCTCACATATTCAGAGACCCGCCCCCCGCCCCCGACAATCTCAAATATAAAAACAAACAAAACAAAACACAAAGCACCAAAAGGATTGTGAGTAGTTTAAATAGATTTTTGAAGTTTGATGTCCATGCACTAGAGTTTATAAGCTTAATTCATATGATATCTTTTCAGGACCTCTCTTATTTTACACATAATTTTAACAAATCGGAACATCTGTTTTTTTCAGCCCAACGCAGATAAATCAGAAATAAGTTGGCAGAAGAGAAGGGCAGAGCAATAAAGAAGGGTTAGATGAATAAGAAACACCATCACACTGCTAGAGGAAAAAGCATACCAAAAAACCCCACAAAAAACCACAAGATTTTTTTTTTTTTTAATGTGGAAGTCTGGTGAGACTTCACATTTCCTGTATAGACAAGAAGTCTGTTAGAGCTTAATAAAACTGACGGCATCATGATTTTAAAGCATGGTAACAGTCAGGGATGGTCATCTAGTAAGGTTTATATTAAACTCATAAACTCTGCTTTCAAAGGTCAGGAACTATACAATCCATTTAAAAGGTTTCCTGGGAAATGATGAATGTACACATTTCAAAGGGTTTGTCTTGGGTATTTGGAAAATCCACTAAAATGCAATACCTCATTCTCCAATAACATTGGGTGTCTGCTCTGTTTCTGTACTCTGTGTGCCACATACATGGTCAACAGACACTAAAAACACACCCTCAGACATGCTTTCCTGTTTATAGGGACTGCCTCAGGCCCTCTCACATCACGTGCCCCTTTCCGTCTCCCATTTCCATTGCAGGGTCCGTCCAGCTTCTGCCCCAGCTGCTATGGCATGCCCTTTGTTGCCTGCACTCAAGTTGGATCTGATGACAGAATTCATCTGACCTTTGGCGCTCCCTGTGGCTGCACGTGTGCACATCAGGTACATATCAAGTGCATCTGTGCACCCTCTCACACTGGGCCGGTGCACCTCAGAGCCCAGCCTAACTTTGGCCCAAACCTGGCTTGTACTTGGATTGGACCCACTGGAGCTCCCCATGACTGTTCTTAGATTCAATGTGCGCTGAAAACACATTTCTCATGAGAAGGACAGAACCATCACACCATCAATAGGGATGCAGTTTGAGTTGTTTCTAAGTCATTTTTCTTTTCAGAAGTAGTTAACTCACAGAATCAAAATCTTAGGCGTACAAGTATCCTTAAAGTTTAGTATTAACCTGAATACAGTCTTCACCTGTCTACAAAGCTCCTGAACTCTCCCAATTTTCATGGGCCGCCCTTATTTTCAGAAACATTCATTTACCAAACAGAAAAGTGGGAAGAGCGACTCAGTCCATAGCTGTGACATAGACCAAAGCTAAAGAGTTAATATACAGATGAAACCAATGACCGTGGCTTGTTTAAAGTAGAAGAAAGAGCCAGCCAACCACAGCTAGAAAGCCTGGAGGTGCAGAGGTAACCGGACAGCTCTAACCCATCCACTACGTTTTACAAGTTTTTAGTACTGTTTACGCTTGTTCAAGGTAAAGGAGGATCCAACTACCATTTGCATTTTTCAGGTGTGTTCTTTAGCTTAAAACTAATTACATTTAACCATGTGACCAGGGTTTTAAAACACATCCAGACCACAAACTCAGTTTTGTAAAACAAGTTACCTCTATCCTCTGTCTAAAGGCAAATAAAATGGCAAGCATCCACAAATGGCCCTTGAAACAAAAACTTTCTATTATTTTCAGTTGCTATATGGAAAAACTGAATTCTGTAAATTAAAAGTAAATAATAGCATTACAATAGCTATAACATATCCAAGTGTTGGGCACACACATCACACACACTCACTCTCCAGAACAGTGTTGACGGGCATGTCTCTGTCGCTAGATCCTTTCCATTCACACTTAAATACTCATTTTTTTCCTAGCCAACTGAGGATAAAATTAGCATGAGTTCTGTTTGAATAGTAACATGACTGCTTTCACAGCAACTCTACCAAGCTCCCCCAAACAACACTTTGAAACTGCCTGGCCCTAAGTTTTCAATTTGTGTTTTGTAAGCTCCTGAACTATACATAACATCTTTCCAACACAAGTCAGTAATACAAAATAGTAAAATGATCTGACTTGACTAATAATAAAGAACAAAATGAGCTCTGGAAGCTGGGAGATGGGTATTCTGGTCCAAACTTCACCATGTAGATCCCTTCAACTGAGAGCATGCCTTAGACCTCTGATTCCGTATCTATAATGTCAGGGAAGTCACTGAACAATTTCTGTGAAATGAACCCTCTGCCCCACAGTCAGGTATGCCACCTCTGAGAACCTTCTGTGCCCCCTCCAGTTGGGCCCCAGCTCAGGTACTTGCAGGTTCTGCTTAATCTTGAGGCTTTTTTTAGCTCCCTGCCTGGGCCTTCACAGGCCCAAGTGACAACAGTCCCTGAGACAGCCTCAGAGCCTGGGGTGGTACCTCTGCCTCCCTCTAGTGGTGGCCTCCGGTAGCTGGGGCTGTGCTCAGCACCTGTGCCCGCAAGTCTGTATTTAAGACTCTGTGAACTTATAGGGAGACCACTTCATGGGCAGTGTAGAGGCTTGATCACTGCACTGTACACCTGAAGCTGATGCTGAATAATGCTGTATGTCAACTATAATTTTATATATATATGTGTATATATATATACTCACGGGATATGGAGTATAGTATAGGGAATAGAGTCAATGGAATTATAATAGATATATATGATGTTAGAGGGGCAATAGATTGGGGGATGGGGGCTATCATTTTGTGAGGGTGAAATGTCTATTACATCATTTTGTACACCTGAAACTAATAATTAAAAAAAAAAGAGTCTGTGAATTTAAAAGAATAATTCAGTCCTCTTCAGAAAACTGGTTATTTCTGTTGTGGTTTTCTAGAAATTTCCCCTCCTTTACTGAATGAAAAAGGAAGAAAAGTTATACTTATATCTTCTTCCTTTTTAGTGTACTTTTTCATGTTTGAAAGTATATGAGAAATACTTTTTGTTTGTTTGTTTGTTTTTAAGCTGAGCCAGCAACTGTTGGCAGCTCAGCCCAGGCAGGAAACCGAACCGGCAACCCTGTTGCTCAGAGCGCACACTATTGAGCAAGCTCTTAACCAGCTGAGCCACTCAGCCAGCCCTTTTGAGAAATACTTTTGAGTCCCTCTAAACTACCTAAGAAAAAAAAAGTGTCAGAAAAATGACTATTCAGTTAACCTTTCAAACTTGTAAATGAACAATATCAAATCCTTTTTTAAGAGATTAAATAAAGGGGGCTTTGGGAAGCAGTCTCTATAGCTGGGTGCTGGTTACACAGGTGTGTTAAGTTTATTAAAATTACTAGACTTGACTACTCATGATATCTACATTTTTGTATATCTTTTACTACAATCAAGACTGTTTAAACTGTATAGACTATTATTTCAAAATGCCATCGTATTATTTTCCCTTATGTAAATAATAGGTATAACTCCCATAGGTGTAGGAATTGTTATGAAATTCATATTTTGTGAACATGTATTAAATATAATTTGATTACTATATCTAGTGACATAGACTGAATTTTCTAACAGCATTAACTAGAACTTGAAAGGTCCTTTCCCACTGAAAAGACAATGCACGTATTATTAAAGGACAGAGTACAATGAAGATTGGAAACCTTGTCATATAATTTTTTAGCACGTGTTGCCCTCTATGTCATTGTTTCTCCATGTTTATTTCCAGGACAGAGAGTTCTATGCCACTGATGGAACTTTCAGCAGAAAAATCATAAATGATTCCTTCTACCCAACCTGTCACCTCAAAACCATTCTCAATGGGTTTGAACATCACTTGAGAATACAGAAAACAATGGCTTTTCTTGATCAAAAAGATTTGTTTTATGATTCTTTTAAAAGAGGCCTTTAAATTCAGTCATTTGAGGAAATGTTTGATCTACTCTTGTACTGTATTTATAGAATAGTAGTAAATAAGTCTAGTAAAGAATATTCTACAGTAAAAAAACCAAAAAGGATCTTTTCCACAGAATTGTTTTGTACCCAGAAAACACCCCCACGCCACCTTTTTTCCTTTCTCAGAGCTGATACTATAGAGGGAACTTGACATGCTGACAAGAGGGTTGGATCAAATCTATTTGGCAGCATAATCTATCCCTTTCAAGAACCAGCTTCTTCCCTGTAACTACTGCTTATAACTGACAATAGTTCATTGTTCAGCTTCTCATTGAGTGATGATGCTGCGCCTGTGAAAGGCATCCTCGGAGGGAAGGAGGTTTGTTCTTTCTTTTTTTTCTTTTCTTTCTTCCTTTCTTCTTTTTTTTCCCCTCTTGTGAAATGGCTTTGAAAAACTCTAATGCAGACACTGTTATTAAAAGGAACAGTTCCGACTCTCAGGATGACTTTCCCCCTCAAAGTGCTCTGTGCAATCATTAATCAGTTCCTTCCATGGGTAATTTTATGTCACAAGAGAAATGTTAACATGCCCTGAACGTCCTTCAGGAGCTGGGGGGAAAACAGCCCTAGAGACAAGCAGGGGAGAGGATCACACTTTATAAACTTAAATTAGTGAAAATATTTTTGGGAAAGAGACCCTTCCACATCACACGCAGTTCATTCAATTAAATTTTCCAGATTCCTTCTGAAATTGTGGATGATTCCTCTCATTTGGAATCACCAAAGGACACATTATCCATAAATTATCTAAGTGTGCATATGTTTATTCCACAGAGCATATAATAATAACTAGATTTTACTTCATCTATTCATGAACATGAATTAAAGCAACTTGGGGAAGCATCTGGCTCGCAGCCAATCCTTATCTTTAAAAGGCAAAGGATGTTTATAAAAGGTGAAATTTGAATACAATGATTGAATTGCATATATTACTTTTAAATTGACTTCAGATAGCTAGTTTTGATAAAAACCAATTTTGTTCTTTCATAATTTGCCAATTTAAGATTTATATTTATGGCTTAGAACCCACAAATAATATGAATTTTATTTTTGTTTAATCATTCAAGCTTTATATTCTAAAACAGGAGTCAGAAACCTGGTTCTCACTCCGGCACACATTAGTTATGCGACCTCCAGTATGATTGTAACCAATGTAACCTACAGTTTCTTCGTCTAGCTCCTTCCAAACATTAAAATTGTACAATTCTGAAAAACAGCGCCTCTCCTCTCACCCTCAAAACGTTCGCATTCCCTGGAACCTGGGAATGTTACTTTATATGTCAAGAGAAAAACCGAAAATGTGATCAAGTTAAAAATCTTTAAGGAGATTATCCTGTATTATCCAGGTGGGCCTGATAGAATCACAAAGGTCCTTTAAAAAGGAATAAAGGGGGAGTCAGGGTCAGAGAGAAGGCTTTGCAACAATGGAAGCAAATATGTGAATTACGTGGCTCCAAGCTAAGGAATGCCAGTAGCCTCTAGAAGCTGGAGGAGGCGAGGGATGGACTTTCCCCTTGAGACTCCAGTAGGAGCCAGCCCTTCTAACACCGCGACTTCACTTAGCCCAGTGAAGCTGATTTCAACACCCAGCCTCCAGAACTGCAAGAGAATAAATGTGCAGTTGTAAGCCACTAAGTTTGCGGTCTTTGTCACAGCAGCTATAAGAAATTAATGCGCTATATCAGGGAGGAACATTTCTCATTGGTAATGTGAGGAGCACTATGGACCCTCTCTCTCCCCAGTGGAAAAAAAAATAAAAACCATACTGATGAAAATTATAAAAACAACAACCATTTAAAGACTTAAAGACTCTGGAAATTGTCCTAAGGACATACAGAAAATAGAGTTCTTTCTTCAGAAAAAACATGAGTTCTTTCTTCAGCCCAGTCTAGTGAGGGAAAATTAAGCAAGAAAATAAAATAAAAGGCATCCACATTGGAAAGAAAGAAGTAAAACTATATTTGCAGATGACATGAGCCTGTACATAGAAAATAGTAAGAAATCCACTAAAAACCTATAAAAACTAATAAATGAGTTCAGCAAAATATCAGGGTACACAATTAATATACACAAATCAATTGCATTTCTATCCATTAATAATTAACAACTGTGATTCTATTAATTAGGAAAGCACAATTGTTCATTAGTAATGAACAATCCAAAATCAAAATTAAGAAACAATTCTATTTACAATGTTGTCACAAAGAATAAAACACTCAGGAATAAGTTTAACAAAAGAAATGCAAAATCTGTACTCTAAAAACCACAGTATATTGTTGAAAAAAAATCAAAGATCTAAATAAATGAAATACGTTGTATGTTTGTGGGTTGGCTGACTTAACATTTTAAAGATATATTCCCTAAATTTATCTACAGATTCAATTCAATCTTATAAAAATTCTAGCTGCCCCCCCCCCGCTTTCTTTTCAGAAATCGAGAAGCTGATCCTAAAATTCATATGGAAATACAACTTGTATCCAGAATATATAAAGAACTCTTGCAACTCAACAATGAAAAGACAAATAAGCCTATTTTAAAATGGGCATGGGTATTAAACAGCCATTTCTCCAAAAACATATCTTATCTCCAATATCATTTTAAAAAGTAGCTTGAAATTATTTCTGTGAATTTGCAATCAGAAATTCTAAAACTCAGTTCTGCAACCCTAAGTCTCACTGTATAATCTCCTCATTAATCCAACTACCATACCTCATCCAAAACTTTAAAAAGTATTTCTCCAGTGCTAACAAATTAATTTTATGATTTAGCTGCCATTTAAAACACAATATATGTTAATGAATCTAGGTTAATGGTAATGTCTGTTTTGTTTTGGGCCTTGAGAAAAAGAAGCATGTTATTCACAATACCCC
>NW_017731974.1:931261-936710 GCF_001890085.2 Hipposideros armiger | reverse complement strand
TTGTGATTTTCTCGAAGCCCCTTAGAGTAGGAGCTGGGACTGGTGATGGCCACCATTCATGTTTATTAACCCCAAATCCCTGTTTTGTCAATACTCCCTGGCTTTGATTATTACAGGAGGAAAAAATAGACCGAAAATATGCAGCAAGGACGCATCAGCCATATTTCAGAGAGAGAGAGCACCACTAATTTAATTGAACAGGGGGCCAAAACAAAGCTCCATTAGTAGAAAGCTGAAAATATTTTCAAATATAATGTCCTGGTGGCCTTAGGAAACCCCTGTAAAGTAGGTTAGGATCTGCTGGGACTCAGAAGCCTTAAGTGCAAACCAGCTTTTCTCCAGAAGCTTTGGTATCAGAGTACATATTTGCATTTAGTCTTTAAATTTTATAATTCAAATATTATGACAACTTCTCTATAACATGTATCTACTACATACGAGAGATGGTTGATATATCTTGTCTAAAACCCATCAACTAAGAAAAAACAGGAAAAAAAGAGGCATACGTTTAAAATACCTTTCTTGGTATTCTGAAATGAGACTATTTGGACTTTCTTCTGATAACTTTTCAAACTTTACAGCGTCTTTTTTAAATGATAGAATAGGGTTTTGGTGCCTTTATATCTAACAGATTGTTTGACCATTCCATAGTGTTTTGTTCCAAAAAAATAGTATTTTTCTTACAGAATTTCTACAGTCCAACACAAACCATTTTTAGAAGTAGTTACAATGTATTTTAAAAGTATATAAGTAGTTAAACCTGTGACAGGGAGACTATGAACACCTTATTCACTCTTTTATCTCCAGCATGATGCATACCATGTTTCCCCAAAAATAAGACCAGGTCTTATATTAATTTTTGCCCCAACAATCTACATTTATTCATTTATTCATGTACAAAAATCTACATTTATTCAAACAGTCATGTCTGGCTGATGATCTTAACTGGGCCTTATTTTGGGGTAGGGCTTATATTACGAGCATCCTGAAAAATTGCTAGGGCTTATTTTCCAGTTAGGTCTTATTTTCGGGAAAACATGGTAGTTCCTAGCACTCACCAGTTGAATGCATGAATGAATCAAGAAATTTTATCATCATCTGAATTCCCAGTATTATATACCAAAAAAGCACTTATTATTTTAAAATGAACTTTCCTGCCTTTATTCTGTACGTGCATATTTATTTCTACAATCCTGGGATCATACTACATACATCTCTTACACATTCTTTTTTACTTCACAAAAGACTGTATTATATTTTGCTCAAAAGTTGCATTTCCATTCATGCCATTTTCATTGTCTTAGAAATTTCATTTTCACCTTTATGAAAAAAATATTGTTCTTTCCTATCAGTGGCGATGACAAATATGGCCATTTTCTAATGTGTCAGGTGTTTATAGTATAGCAAGGCAATGAGGTAAGCCAATGAATTGCCTGATGGGGAAAATTCAGCATTCATTTCCCATTTACTATGGTGGATCTGGACTCCAGAGATGCCCAAGCTGCCTGCTCCTGCTGGCTGTGAATAGTCTCCCTCAGCCTTCCTCCTGTTATACTCAGATCTGGAAATCCGGCATGCAGTCTCAGTGACAATGCAGTCAGCCAGGTTCCCTCAGCTACGTGTTAGTGAAAGCACAGGGCTGCTGGCTCAAGTGCCTGCCACTGCCTCAGTGAGGCAACTTGGAACACAGAGCGAAGTGGAAATGTGTGCCTGCCTCACCCAGAGGGGCAGTCACCTTAAGAGGAAGTTAGCCTGTGAGCTTACTGAGCTCATTTCCTGGCAGGGCTCTCACAAGCTTTTGTAGGTGTTACAGGATCTTACCTGCTTGGTGACTCAGCTTAATCATGCAGAAAATGTATTGTTTAGAACTCTACCTTATATGAATTAGCCCACAAGCAAAGGACTTTTGATGATGATTTTCCAAAGTAAATTCTTTCTGTTTTCCATATTAGATTATGAGTGGAGTGGTCATTATAACGATGTGTGTATGTGCTCCGGGAGGTGTTTTTTGTCTTCCTATAATGCATGTGGCATTTACTGATTTATTTCATTTGACAAAAATGTATCAGGCACTGTGCTAAGTGCAAGGGAATCTTAGAAGGAACTCAGCAACCTCTCTCAAGAACCTCATTATTCCAGAGCTGTGCTGTCCAATAGTGTCGGCTAGCCACATGTGACTATTTCAGTTAACATTTTAAATTTATTAAAATTAAATTAAAACNCACATCACCAATCTGAGCTCAATTATAGACAACTGGAATAATACATATACTGTCAGCTAAGCAGACCTCTCAGGACTGTATTTTCATACGTACTATTTGGTCATGACATGGCTTTCATATATTTTCAATACTAGAGGTTAGTACACATTCAGTGACTCAGCAAACATGAAGTGCTCTGTTCTGGGCATAGGAAATATCATACAAGATCAGAGCCTTGAAGAAAGATTAATATTCCCTCAAAAATAAGCTTCTCAAGGACCTTATACTCTAGCGGATGAGACAGGAAATAAATAAGAAAATACACCTATAAAAATAGCAATTTCAGAGTGTGATAAAACAGTAAATAAATCATGGAATGAGCCAGGGAAGTCTTTCTAAAACAGATGACATTTGAGTTAAGTCCTGAATGACAAGAAGGAGTAACCCATGCAAGGAACTGGTGCAAAGGTATTTTAGGCAGAAGAACCAGGGAGGACAAAGACCCTGAAATCTTGGGGTACTGTAAAAGTAGAGAGGAGACCAGCATAGTGAGAAAGCAAAGGAAAGAATGGAAAGAAATAAAAGAGAGAAGCAAGGGTCTGATGGTAGAGGGCCTTGTAGACAATAGGACATGGGATAAACAGGAAAGAGACAGGACCTGACTTACATATTCCTTTTTAATTGTAAGAATAATGTCCCTGGAGGCTCTGCAGCATATTTTACTTTCAATTCATTGGCCAGAATTATGTCACATGGACATTTTTATTTTTAAACCAATCGCTGACAATAGGAATTGAACTACCATGATTGCACTATGACTAATCAAGTTTTGACTGGGCGTCTAATCACCACTGGTATGGTGCCCTGGTAACTACACAAAATTTGAGTTTCTGTTAACAAGGAAGAAGGGAGGATGTTGGATAGGCTTCTGATAGAAGGTGCCACAGAATATCTATGCTATCCATGTGGAGGAGACATAGTTAGCTGATTGTACAAGTCTGGAATTCAGACAAGGGTGTCAGAATAATGGCAGATGAAGTCTTTTTCGTATGGCTGACATTTAAGGTCATTGGACTGGATGAGATCGCCGGGATAGCGTATACATAGATTTAGAAGACAGTCCAGTCTTATGCTCTGGTGTATCCCAATATTTAGAGATCAGGTAACAGAGGAGAAACAAAGGATTGATCAGAGCTAGTTTCAGGGGGTAGTCTTAAAAGCCAAAGAGAAAAGTTATCCAAGAAGGATTCGGTGATTGGGTCAGATATTACTGAGAGGAAGGTGAGTACAATGAAAACAGGAGGAGTGTACACAGGGTCTAGTGATGATAACTGTAATGAGATTGTTGGTGCCTAGACAAGCACAGATTCAGGGAATGGTTAAGCACTTGATGACGAGTAACCAAAGAGTGAATAAAAGCTGAGAAAGTATTTTGAGAAGTTTTCTGTTAAAGAACAGAGAAATATAGCAGAGGGAATCATGACAGTCAAGAGAAAATTTGATTATTATAATTTGGGAGAGGACTGAACTTGTTTGTATTTGCCTGGAATGATCCAGTGCAGAGAAAGACATTGATGATGTAGACTGTAGAATAAAGGGGGTGAACGGTGAGAACAAAAATCCTTGGAAAGGTGAGAGTGGGTGGGATCTGAGTATGAGGGGGATTGATCTTTGATAGGAAAAGATACATTTATTCCATTTCAAAAAGAGGACAGAGAGAATCTGGGCACAAGACAGCAGTGAGTAGATAAGATGCATGCATTCTTGCATGTTGGCTCAGCTATTTTTCAATTAAGTAAGAGTCTAAGTCATCAGCTAAGAATGGGGAGGGAGAGAGTGTGGGAGGTTTGGGGTGACAGGAAATATAAAATGGTTATTTCAAAGACTTAACAAGGGAACAATATTAGGGAAAGGTAGTAGGGCCCTTTGGCAATAATGAGGGTATATTTGAGTCTTCGGATCACAAATTTAAAGTGCAACCAGCAGACAGTTGTGATATAATCTTTAGTAGACACAGGCACAAAGAAGATGGCTAGTAGACTCACAAGCGGTTGGGATCTAGCCAGGCACATACAAGAGTGGGGCCAGAGAACTGAGCATGTTTTCAAGTAAATTATTTTAATAATGGGTCGTGAATTATAAACTAGATAAAAAGAGAAGCTAAGTTAGGAGAGTAATGAAGATTGTGAAAAAGTGGCAGCATGAATGGACTGGGGGCTTCAATAACATTTAGGAATAATTGCAACAGAGGTGCTAACTGAAGGGAGCTAAAGGCATAGGAGGTAGTGATCATCAGAACAGATTCGCACTTTCAAGAGTTAGATTGCTCGTACATTACTTTGCATTTACTGCAACCTTTTCAAAAAGATAAAATACCTGGCGGGCCCAACTTGCTCCAAAAGAGTACAATTATTTGCTGCTGAGAAGCAGCCATGTGATTAGTGAGTAGGTAATGTGCTGATTCAGCAATGCACGGTAAAACAGACCACACAACATTAGGTCTGAACAATCGCAGCACATATTAATAGAAAAGAGCTTGGGCTTGAAGTCAGAGCAACCTGATTCAAACCCTTTGACATGTAGCAGCTATGTATCTTGGGGCATATTTCTTAATTACTCTGAATCTTGGATTATCCTTTTAAACTAGGCTATGTTTACCTCCATCATAGGGACTGTTACGCACATTAAGAAGGATAATATATACAAAGTGCCTGGAAATGATAGGTTCTCAGTAAATATTAACTACTATGAGAATAAAGAGCCATGTTCCAACTGCTGCATGGCAGCTTGAGATACATTTGGGGGAGGCTGTGCTCTGAATGCAGGGGGCGAAGGGATGTGTCAACCAGAAGGGCAAAGAAAGGGTTCTCCCTATAGGGCTATTGTGGGTGAGGGTGAAACCTGGGTTGGTTATTACATTATATCTGAGAATTTTAATGGTAGGGATGAAAGTCTAATTTTTGGTTAGTGACATATTAGAAGTCAAACAAAAATCACAATATCTGGATTCATGTTTTTTTAATTAATGATGAACCCCAAATTCAGAAACAGTGGTAGGCGAGATGCTGTGGGTGGCAGATCTACCCCTAGCCCAGCAAGAGCAGGCTGGAGAGACTTTTTCATTCCTGTTACTAAATCCTTTGTTTTGAGGCTGTTGCCATTCATGTTTCTTTTGTCCTTTGTATTTTTGTCTGCTTCCTTAAGCTTTTATTGAAAATGTGAGTAAAGGGCCGGCCAATTGGATCAGT
>NW_017731974.1:926216-927316 GCF_001890085.2 Hipposideros armiger | reverse complement strand
AGGGTGTGCATTATACAAGGGTAGATATTAATCCTGTATCTATATAAATGTTTTAAATTATTTTATTTATGCTTATGAGTTAAAAATGTAATCCTAGAAATCAATAACAATATCCATATGCAAAATAATACCCTGGAATATGATAATTGGTTTTGTTGAATTTACGACGAACTTGCAATGACTTAAGAATTCTTGGCCTTCTATGATGTGTAATATATTGTACATTTGTTACCGGTACATAAAATTTCTTGTGTCATGTTAAAAATAAATGCTAAAATTCCTTTATAATACAAAAAAAACCCAAATACCTAAATGTAAACAAATAAAAATCGGAATTAAAAAATTAAAATGAAAGATTTTTTTTCCCTGAAAGTTTGGGCCAAAAACATGGGTGCACATTATACATGACAAAATACAGTAACAACAATAACTAATAATAAAATAGAACAATTACAACAATATACTATAAAAAAGTTATATGTGGTCTGTCTCTCTCTCAAAATATCTCATAACCTATCTGAAAACCAAGACGGCTACTCAGTGACTAATGGGTGGGTAGCACATGCAGTACAGATACTCTGGACAAAGGGATGACTCACATCCCAGGTGGGATGGAACAGAACCATGTGAGATTTTATCACTACTTAGAACAGGGCACCATTTAAAACTGATGAATTGTTTCTGGAATTTTCCATTTAACATTTTTGGACTACAGTTGACTGCAGGTAATGAGAGCCATGGAAAGCAAAACCAAGGATAAGCGGGGACTACAGTATGCCATTTGAAAGCAATATGGCAACAAAAAAAATTTAGTTGGAAAAGGGTACTCTATATATATAGAAAATCAACTTGTTAGAGTAATGGTTTTCCAAGTTAAATTCATTTTCTTCTGAATTATATTGCTGTGAACTGGATGAAATAATTTAATTCTTTGAAAATCCTCTCATTAAAAGTGTATGTGCCTCTCCCCTTCCCCATGGAATCAAGTCTCTCATAAACTAGGTTCTTATACTAGTTTGAAGTCACCAATTTGCAGGGAGAAACAGGCCTTGGCAAGTCACTTGATCTTTTTGCTTACCTGCCTAAAAAGGGCATTGGAA
>NW_017731974.1:923470-924426 GCF_001890085.2 Hipposideros armiger | reverse complement strand
GGTAGAAGTTATTTTCCAGAATGGGGTTTATACATGCCCCTCCAAGGCAGGATAGAAGGCACCTGGGGAGAGGGAGAGATTATGCCTGTGAAAGAGAGGGCAACAGGGAGCCTGGGGCAATAGGTCAACACAGGAGGGGTGACAGCCTTGGAAATGGGCTCCCCTTCCTTTGAGGGAGAATATGAAAAGGGGAGAAAGGAGGAATAAGAAACTGCTACGTATTAAGCCAAACACTCTGCAAGGTATTTTACATAAATTTTATCATTTGGCTATTACAAGTACCTACATAGATGGCAGTCCTCATTGTACAGATACTTTTAAACAATTTATTTTATGCTTAGATAAGTCATTTATCTATTTCTATGTCACTCTGCTAAAGAGTGACAAATACAATCTTTTATGCACCAAACCCAGTGTTCATTCTCCATTTCACCTACTGCCTCCAGGAGAAAAACGCTGAGGGAGGAGTCAGGGCAGAGACACTGTGAGGACAGAAAAAGAAATGGAGGCCGAGACTGACAGTGCCTTACTTTTATCCCAACATAAGAGGACATGGAGTTGGAGGTTTAAGGAGAATACAGAAATTTTCATCTGTGACACACAAATTAGTCTCTAAGGCAGCTTTTTTTTAAATCTAGCTCTTACTGACTTGCTGTGGCTGAGTAAAACTTTGTAGTTAGGAAATGCACCAGAAAACATCTATATATAAAGAAACACTCTGTTGACATTTTTCATAAGTAATTCCATTTTAAAGCTGTTAACTCTCACCCAATTTGTCTTACCTCAGTTCATTTTCATTGAGAGAGTTCAACTTACAACAAGGCACACCACAATTTGGCAGATCGAATAACATCAATAGCAGCAAATATTTATTGAGCACTGATCATTTTCAGGCAGTTGGCCAGATTCACCTGGCTATGTGCAGATCATGGGGTATACCAGGATGCTGGCTGGTA
>NW_017731974.1:889618-922165 GCF_001890085.2 Hipposideros armiger | reverse complement strand
GGGCTAGTACAGCACAGGTAGGATAGAAATCATTTCCAGATTTCTGGATCGCTCATTAAATCTGTAAGATGCATTCCAGATCTCATCTGCTGAGGTTGGGGTGGGAGGAATAGGAGAGGGCACAGACTCCTCAGCTTCTCTCTGTCTTGGTTTGATCCGCAGTGGTACGAGGCCAGCCTGACCCTTAAAGGGAAAATGCTTCCATGAGTACAAAGGAGGAGGGCTGAGGAATGTGGAGTTAGACAGAAGGCAAACAGCTTTTACCCAATTTCATGCTTTCTGTTAGGTGTGGGTCAGCAAGGACAACAGTCTACAGGCAGATCCTGACCAGGACTGAGGGACCCACAGAGTTGCTAGGATCTGGGAGTGTGAAAGCTTCCTTAACTCAGGGGCCTAGGCAGATGTCGGGTCAGTGACCGTGGCACATGAGGCTGAGATCACCTTTCACGGTGACCTTTCGAAGCCTGGGGTCATGAAACCAAACTAGGGTGGAACACTGGAGGCGCCAATTCACTGGCCACGCAGCGGCCCCTGAAGAACACGCTAAGCAGGACCATCCAGTTCCTCATTCCAGCCCATTCTTGGGGTTTGCTGAGTGCAGGTTAGTTCATCTCTCTACCTGACTGCTGTTGATGGAGCTTTCAAGCCTACTTCAAAATATTTCAGTTGATACATATTTTTTATCCCCACCAAAAGCTTTTTGGTAAGCAGTAAACATCAAATATTTTTAAACTAAATATTTTCTGAGTGCCTACTGTGTACAGATCATTCACCTTCAGTGTGTTATCAATGAAGAGAAATATCTTGACCTGCTCACTTCCACACATTTTCAATCAGTAACATTTGAGCATCGATATAACCCTTCTCTCTGCCTATTTAATCCATCTTTCCCATATGGAACAGGCTCCTGGGGAGACTTGAAAAATTAACCATTTGTACCGGCCTGACAATGAAAAAAAAAAAAAAAGTCAGCCTGGATAGGTTTTGGGCTTTACCAAAGTAAATTTCTATTTCCAGAAATCTCATTGCTTTTATTTGCCAAAGCAGCCCAAGACTGCCTGGATATAGAGAGAAACACAGGCTGGTCTGTACATACAGCAATTTCTGGGGAACCTCCCTGTTTTCTGGGAAATCTGAATGGGAGAGTGTCCAATTGACTCCAGAGTCCCTCAGGGGTAGAAGGGCAAAGGTGCTGAGGGTGTATTTCAAACCCTTCCTTGAGCTGCGAGAAGCTACTGATATGACACCACAGACATAGGAAGGTTTTCTCTCCAACTGCCCTCTTCTTTACCTTGACCTCACCAGTAGCCTTCTTTCTCTCTCTCTCTCTCTCTCACACACACACACACACACACACACACACACACACACACACACACACACACACACACACAGTTTGTGAGAACAGTTTTTTGTTCAAATGTGAGGCCAAAATGACTCTGTAGCTTATATCTAATCAAATAGAATCACAGGCAAGGATGTAAGTAAACAACTTAAGAAATGATGCAGTATGTCAAGATGGCTCAACCAAAATAACATAAACTGGTAAAGTACTGAAGGCAGACAAGTACTTCAAAAGTCAAAGTAGAACCTTGCTCTTCTGAAGGCCAAATAGCAGCTAAAGAACATAGCTGAGCCCTGGTCTGGATTGTGGAAGGTGAATAAATAAAAAAAGAAAGACAAGCGAACCCATATCCAGGCTAGAGTGAAAATTAAGGAGAACAAAGAGAGCTTGGAAGAGGCAGATCAATGCTGTGACCTGAAGCAAGCACAGGGCAACGTTGAGATGGTGTAAATTGTAATTTGCACAATCTCCATCGTCCATACTTTTCAAAATAAATTAATTAATGTAGAAAGGAAAGGGAGAACGTGTTAATTCTGCAATTTAAAAGATCAGTTTCCAAATCTGAAAAAATAAATTACAGTGAAGCTTATTAGCTCATTAACATTTTGACTTTAATTTTTCAGGATGTAGAATGTGAGTAGAAATAAATCTTCAGACAGGACACATCATAACGTCCCTTTGGCACACGTGAGCTCTGCCACTAATGAGCCGACTGACAAGCTCTTCCAAAGGCCTGCTGCTGCCGGTCTTGGCACAGGCCGCACTGTCAAAAGAAATGGGCTGAAACAGGGTGTCCCGCCACCTAGAACTCGTGCTGATGTTGTTGCCATTGCCAATATTCTCTGAATGGGAAAGGAACAGAAATGCCCCCATGTGAAAATAATTAATGGGGGTGTGGGCAGTTGGGAGTGGGTGGAAAAGAGAAATATGAGCACAGGGCCAGAGCGGGACAAGCTCATATGTAAATAGTTTTTTTCTGATGTTTCATCAACTGCTGTAGGTCTCCCTTTGTCAACTGTGCAACTTGATGAGGTAGAGTTGTGTTCCAATCCAGGATAGCAAGATTAACCCAAGGGCAATAGGACATGACCCTGATCATCTGAAGATTAGCAAGCACTTAAAACCACATAAAACAAAAAGCAAAAAAAGATACAAACAAAAACCCCAAACAAACAAAAAAACTCTTGGAGGAGGGAGAGGGCAGCTTGTAACCTGAGAAGTTTATCTGCACAAGGGTCTAGAATCAGGATTTCCCAAGAGTTCTGTGTGAACGCCCGTTTTGCTCAACCCCGGCTATGGTAAAAATAAACATTTCTACATCGCTGCTTGCAGTATTTATAAAGCACCTGAGAACCACTTGCAGAATATGATCTTCAATCCAGGTGAAAAGCAAACATTTCAATTATAATCCGTGCCGAATGTTGATAATCAGAAAAGCAATGTGTGTGCTTACCACAATCATTGCAGTTGTTTTATGGCAGCATAAAAACATAATGCCTACATGTTGTCCTGCACAGTTGGCAAGTCAGTGCCAGGCTCTTCAGGGACAATAGAGAATAAGTACAATCGACTGAGAACACAGGACTTGCCACACTAGGTGGTCCAGAACTCCTGCAGCTCGGTCATCTGTTGCCAGCACAACCTCAGCAGGGAAGGGAGAGCCTGGCTGTCTTTCCTACTGGGCAGGGCCTTCCCCCAATTCTCTTCACCCCATCGTGGGACTCCTGTTTTGTAGGCTCCTTACCAGGATGCACACTCCAAACCCTTAAACTTCTCTTAGTTGCTAGGAATGGCTCTGCCGTTCACAAATCTGTTCCCATTCTTTCCAAATCCATTTATATTTTCTTCCATTTTACTGCCTCCGAAAGCCGTAAGTTCCATAAAAGAACTTGCTATGTGAAACTAAGCAAGAGAATGAAATTTTTTAGCCTTTTCTCTGTAAGAAACTCTATTAAAATATCTCAAAGTCATTTTTTTTTTTAGAATAATAAAGCATATTTGGAAAACTTTAGGGAATTTACTCAAGAGAGGTACAAAATGGAGTCCTGAAAAAAAATGGAAGGTTTCAAATTTAGGGTCTTCATGAGAAGTATTAAGGGCCTGTGATAGTTTAATCTCTAGAATTGAGCCAACATCTCACTTTTCCCAGCAATCATCCTAGTACTTGGCAAATAGAGGCTCTTATTCAGTCTATATTTGTTTTTAAAAATGACTGATGTAGTATATTCACATGTAATCTATGTCTATCAGGCCTAGTTATAAGTAAATCAAATGTTATGGTTTTCTTGAAGATTTTCATTTTTCAGTATTTCCCTCCTCTTTCAAAAATTTTCCTATTACTATCACGATATGCTTTGTATTTCTTAAGAGCAGCTATTACCATCTGATATTATGTGTGGGTCTAACCTGTTTGGTTTGGGCCTTACTCCTTAACAACGTAAGTCCGTGATGGCATTAGTTTTGTCCTTTTGTTCAAACACTGTGTCAGGTGCTGGAATAGTACCTGGTATGTAGCATGCACTCAATAAGCACTTGCTGGTTGGTGAGTGAGTGAATTTTCATCCACATATTATCACTAACCCAGCATTTCCCACCAGAGGGCAATCAGGCCAAGTAAGGGGATTCAGAATCCAGTCAGGCCAACCAAGAAGTCACTGCCTGGCCACTAGCGGGTCACAGATGGCAAACTCTGTACCCTTGAGGCCTAGCTGGCTTTCTTACTGTCCCCCCACTCAACTTCCTTTTACAATGTGATTCTTATTACTGAACCTATATTTTCAACCAGTCGAGAGTATAAAAACATTAATTTTTAAAAATTTTAGAATAAAAATAATAATAATAAAGTGTGCTATTTCCTTCTGTTCACTAATCAGGCTGGCCAGGGAAACTCTTGATATTTGTACTGACCGTCTGTTGCTATAGTAACAATAACAATCTTGAATTCTTAGGGAAGGCAGAAAACCATTTTCAGTTAATCTATTGAGGGACCAGTTTCTTGTTTCTCATGTTTGTAGTTATTTGTGTGAAGGGAAAAAAAAGGCTATCTTATCTTTAAAAAACTTACTGGCTATCATTCATCAGATTTGCCTTAATATTTAACTTTCCCACAAGGAATTCTTTTAGACAAGGTACTTTTAATCAGCAAGTGGAGGATGGCATCACCTTCGCTCTATAGTTCCTTTAAGAAGAGAGGTAACCCACTATATTTCCATTTACAGCTGAGTAAAGAGAAGTGTCACATTATGGGTGACCTATCTCAGCCCCATTTAAAATGACTAATTCAAATGATCAGAATTGTAATAAAAGCAGATCCAATTAGAATTCAAAAGTTATTTTTAAGGTTTTGCAAATGCGGCCCTTTTCTCTTTTTCCACGTGGTTTGGTTTTCCAATGACAATAAAATAGGGAGATTCGGCACAGACGTCTGTTAGTGAAATGGGTAACAAAGAGCAGGGAAGTGATAGAAGATGGGGTGAGCATTCATAAATGTTTGGGACAAATGGGATTATTTTAGACTAAATGCCGTTTTGGGGGCCTACGCATAACACTTTTGGGTGGACATTTTCTGGAACATATTTTGTACTCTAAGACACAGGCAAATTCTAATCAGTTGGTTTTTTCAATACAGGTATGAAGTAGTATATGGCACAAAATAATATTAAAATCAATATCTTAATGAATAAACTTGAATTACAATGACCTTTATAATCATAAAATAAATAACATTGACTTTTATAGTCACTAATATTTATGATTTTCTCTTTTTCAGATTCTGTCTTCTCATATATTTTATACTTTTTGAGGGTATGGATCACACAGCCTTCCTTATTTGTACCAATGGTCAAGAAATTATATTAATTTATAACTTTCTCTAATAGATATGAAAGTAATCAATGTTTTATCTTCCTTGAAAAAGAATGTTTATCAACAAATTATTACCTGTACTCTAAAAATAATGCATTTTTATTTTAGAGACATGGGAAATAAAAAATAAAATTATTATTTTCCAACTTGGAAATAATTTCCACTAGTAACACTCATTAAATTTAATTAACTTGTTTTTTTCTCAGTGTATATAAAATCTGCACTCTAAAAAGAAAAATCAAAATTACAATTACCATCTTGCTTTGTAGCCAGCTTCTTTCATTTGACAAAAGTTAATCATTTTCAATTTATGTACAGTTAGCACAATATAAAAGCAAGGAATGAAAATAGAACACCTTATATTTTAAATTAGAATGAATCACAAGCATGTACAATGTTCCTTCTAAAATGTATTTTAAAAACCACTCAGCTATTATTAAATTCTAATGCAATAAACAGAATTGCCTGAAGCCTGCTCTTAAGCACAAAAAGAGGATAATATTCAGGTCTGGGTGTACATTTCTAGGGTTCTATCCTATTCTTCCCACTTCAATTTCAGCTTGACCTTGGAGTCAAGCAGGCCTGAGAACAGGAAATGGCCGAGTGGATTATTCCATCCCATCATTCTCTTTCAGCAATCCACATATGCAGCTTTCTGCTGTATCTCCAAATACAACGATACCTAGCTGCTTCTCTGAGTCCTTTTTTCCATCACATCCCAGGTCAGAGTCCTAATCAGAATCACCACCAGCACTGCCAGTGCAGTGACTTTAGCTCATATCACTACAGCTTCTCTTTCACAATATTCGTTTCAGGAGTCATTTCATTTTGTGCTTTTTTTTTATTATTTGTTGGTTTATTTATTTGTTTTACTTTTAAAGCAAAAGTTTTGACATCCTTTAAAGTAATGAAATGATTGAAATGAAATCATTCCTTTGAGCTATGAAAAAACATCTTTAGTTTATAAAAAAGTAATATTTTATTGCATCATTTTATTTCTAAAAAAGCAATCATTTTAAGGTTTAATAAATGTGTAATTTAAAAAATTGAATAGAAGTTGGTGTCTTAAAAATAAAAGAGGTTCTTTTTTTCCTTAGCATTTTAAATTTTCATATGAGTTTAGCATATGAAACAAAAACTGAAACATTTGATCTTATTGCAGGGTGGCCTATTATCCAGATTTGCCTGGGATTACCCCAGGTTAGTGGCAGTTTCAGTGGCCCTGAAAGTCCCACATCCTGGGAAAACGCCTCAGTCCCAGATAAATCAGGATGCTTAGTCAGCCTATATATTGCTCACTCAGATAAGCTATATTTACTAATATTCATGATGCTAGCAGTATTTTCTAGAGAGTGAACAACACTTGAAACAAAATCAAACTTTCACCCATTTTATAGTCTAATTTCTGTCAAATGTAACCAGAGGCTATTTGGGTTGTTCCGGAGATGTCTTTGGTCCTTACATTTCTTACAAGAATATGTGGTCTGTAAAATGTTTGTTAAGTGCCCAAAAGTCCATATACGTTGATGCATGCATAAAAGAGCAATTCGATAAAATGGGAAAAGCTTCACTTTGCTCTGCCCTTTTGTTTCTCACTATTGTTGGTTCAGAATTGAGCCAGAGCCTAGACAATTCCAAACTTTATCTTAAGAAGTTATTTTTTTCCCCAAAAAAAAATCTTTAGATAAAGACTGTTGTCTTTACTAAAGCATCTTCGTACCAGTGCACTGCATTCAACCAGGGCATGAGAAAGAGTGCCCTGTTTGGCAGTACGGTAATTGAAGAGCACCTGCCATGCTGTTACTTATCAGGAGATAATAACCTATCCCTGTAAGGCACATGCTCTCTCTCTCACTTATTTTAACAAACTTTACTAGCAACCTTTCCTCAAGCTGACCGTATCTCAGTCATAATTTGGAACAATAACGCCACCGACTACCATGGAATGTTATAACTGCCTTAATTGCAAAGAGCAGAGTCTTTGGGGTCAGAAAGGCTTGAGTATGAATCTTGGTACCACCACCTTACTGGCTGTGTGAGCATGCAGAAGTTAAAATTTGTCTGAGCCTCGGCCTCTTAAATGGTAAATACCTGTCTACATGAGTGATGTAAATGTTAAATATACCAGTACAATGCCTGATAGAAATGCTAACCTGGATTGATAGATATTAGCCTCAGCCTCTCTTATCTCAAGGATTAACCAGAATGTAATTCTTCCACAGGGAGGAGTCAGGGAATGGAAATCACATCTAAACGTATCTCCTTTCTCTCATCTTCCTAATAAAACTAATGTAGAGTCCCAAATGCATAATTCCTTTATATTCCTATACATACATACCGTATTTGCCGGCGTATAAGACGACTGGGCGTATAAGACGACCCCCTAACATTTCCACTCAAAATACAGAGTTTGTTATATACTCGCCGTATAAGACTACCCCCTCTTCCGCACACCTTCCACACACCAAATAAAAGGTAAAACAATATCAGATTTGATTTCAACATTTATATTTATATTCAAATGCTTATGACATGCAGGAAAACTGTCACAAGGCTGTATGTAATCAAACATATACATAAATCGCGATTCGCGATTTTGCGCTATCATACTGGGTGTATGGTCGGCTGTGTGCGATTTTGCGAGTGTGGTAAAATCGCATAACAGCAAAATCGCATAACAGCCGAGCATACACCCAGCAGCGCTGCTGATGCCTGAACGGTATGTGGAATGAAGTGGGCGGGCATCGGGAGGCCACTATGGCACGGGGCAAGCACTATGGGCAGTCTATCTGAAGTGTACCTGGCGTATAAGACAACCCCCCACTTGGAGGCATATTTTTCAGGGCCAAAAAATCATCTTATACGCCGGCAAATACGGTACCTATGATAAAGTTTAATTTGTAAATTAGGCACAGTAAGAGATTAACAACAATAACTAATAAAATCGAGCAATTATAACAATATACTGTAATAAAAGTCATGTGAATGTGGTCTCTCTCTCAAAATATCTTGTGCTGTACTCACCCTTCTTGTGATGATGTGAGATGATAAACAGCCTTATTAAGTCGAGAATTTTCACCTTTTCACTAAAGAAAGTACTTTACGGCTTCTCTTTGGCGTTACCACAACTACCATCATCCGTACTTTTGCGCTTCGGGGCCATTATTAAGTAAAATAAGGGTTACCTGAACAGAAGCACTGTGAAACCACCAAACAACCTGATAAGCAAGATGGCTGCTAAGTGATTGACGGGGCTGGGAGCATATATAGCGCGTAGATACCAAAGGGCTGATTCACGTTCTGGGGTGGGATGAATGGGGACTCGCGAGATTTCACCACAGTACTCAGAACAGCAAGTAATTTAAAACTTGTGAATTGTTTATTTCTGCAACTTTCCTTTTAGTATTTCCTGACTGCAGGTGAACTTAGGTAACTGAATCCATGGAAAGCAAAACTGTGGATAGGGGCAGGGGTTCTACTGTTTAATACCGGGGGTGCCAAAAAAATGTATACAAGTGGCTACTTTGGTCAACGTTGCTCAAGCAGTAGTTTGCTGTAATCAGAAGTGTCTGGACGCTGATAGTAACCACTTTGAACACCTCTTGCAATTGTAGCAGTCAAACGTGACTTGTATTCATCTTTTGTTATCAGTATATATTGAGTATTACAATTTTAAGAGTTTTATCCTTGCTTAAAATGTTTATACATTTTTTGGCACCCTCTGTATATGTGCATATACATACACACATAAACCCACAGCATATGCTTGTATTTCTGTATGTTTACATATATTTCTTTCACGAAATGGGTTGTACATATTTTATAACCTGCTTTTTCATATGGATATATATATATACACACACACACACACACACACACACACACACTGTTTTAATGATTTCATTTAATGATTCCATGTATACTTTTTAACCATACCTTATTATTGGATATTTAGATTATTTGTCAATTTTCTATTATTCAGTCTCTTTTTTTTTTAAGATTTTATTGGGGAATTGGGGGAGGGGAACAAACAAGTTGCTGTCCTTTTGTTCTTCAGTCTAGTTGTGGAGGATGTCATTTCACTGGCCCATGTTGGTATTATCATTGTGCTCTTCCCGGCTGAGGCAGTCGCTTTCTGGCCACTGGACAGCTGCTCACGGTGGCTCATGGCAGCTCATGGCAGCTCATGAAAACACACACCAGCTGCTGGCCAGCCCCACTGCAGCCTACACCATTGCCAGCGACTCACAGAAGCCCAGCTCTAGGTCGAGCTGTTGTTCACCATCTTAGGTGTAGAGGGCACAGCATCACTGGCCCACATGTGGATTTGAACTGGGGCCCTGCTGCTCAGAGTTGGCATCCTAAGCCAACTCTTAACCAACATGCCACTTGGCCAGCCCTATTATTCAGTCTCTTAAACAGAGCTTCCACTAGCCCATCTCTATGAATTAGAGGAAGCCAGGGAGTACAGCTTCTTGGCCAGAGCACAGCCTGATTTTGGCCCTACTCACCTCCAACTCACCCCTGTAATCAGATACCATATATAGCAGCTCTGCTCTTAAATTTCTAAATATATACTGTAAATGTTAAACAACAATTAGAAGAGACTCTCTCTCAGAATGGATGGGACGTTTTTGAAATTTCCAGCCATTTCATATTATTAGGAGTTGCCAGATGGTATGTAAAATTATCTACATCTTGGTTTATTAACTGCTCTTTCCATGATTTGTCCTCCTTATTGGCTGGTTAATTTCTCTGTGGAAGGACATGAAAATTGACTAAAGTACTGTAGGCTTTACAGGTCACAGATGCCTGTAGTGCTCCTGTGTCCAGGGTCATCACAAAGGTGCTTGTGATTAACACACTCAGGTGCTTTTTTTCCAAAAAAAAACAAAAGTTGAAAAAGGCAGCCCTGTGTTCTGATTCTTCTTTTGCTTCAGACCAAGAAAATGATTGCTCATAAAGTCCCCCAAAGAACTAGCAATGATGCCTCTTAAAAACCCTGAATGAAGCCATTGTTATACAAATATAGAAATATGGCTGCCTTTATCAGTGGCATAATTACATATTATATGGAATTAAGTAGAAGTCTCCATCTGCCGCTAGTAAGAGCTCCCTTCGGAGAAACTGGGAGGCCAATTACCCAGGAGCTGGTGGACACTGACCTCTAGCCCACACCTCATGGTCCCAGCCTTCCGTTGTCTCCTCCTGGGCTCCAACTGCAGCTCTTCCAATGACTGTGCTATTGTCGGTTTCTTCAGAGAGAAGCTGTTAAAAGAAAGGGAAGATTATCTGCAAGTGGGTAGGAAAGTGTTCCAACAAAAAAAAAATGAAATGAAGTAATTAGCTTCCTTCTATATATAAGCACCAGCACTGCTGCCAAATCTTCAGGCTGTAGTGAGTGAGGAAAACAATGACATTCCCAATGCAGGGAAGCGTCATCTGCATCCACTGAGCAATCACAGGTATGGCCGCCCTCTTCCTTACCCTGGTGAGGACGGAAGGTACAGGTGACTGCCTAGGATATTTCTTATCTTCTTAAAACCTTTTAAAACGGGGACCACTACTTGAATGGAAAGGCTATGTTAAATAACAAGCCCTAAAGGAAGTAATTTTTTAAACAAGATGTGCCCCCCTTAAAAATAGAAAGTTGAGATATCTGTGGGGTGGGCTTAGCTGATTATTAATTTTTACTGTATGTAAGAGGTATTGCTATGGCCTAAATAAAGCTCAAGTAAGTCTAGAAACCTTACCACCATGGTATTCCAGTGAGCCTGGGGTCTGAAAGGAATCTCAAAGCTATGCGGAAAGGCTTCTTAAAACTAATATGTGCGGTGTTATTTCGGACAATGAGGGGGGACCATGGGTTTTCTACTTCTTATAGGTAATTTGACATTGTGGACAACTGGAAAACATGAATAAATGGACAATTAGAAAATGTGTACAGCAGAAGGATAAAAAAGGAATATCTGGGCGTGACCCTAGTTAGCTGCAAGTGAGCAGACAGCTTTGTCCAAGAAATGGATGACGTGGCTGCTATAAGGGATGAGGTTTCTTCATTTTCACTTTGAGGAGAGATTTGAAGAAAAGGAGTTAGTAGTGGTTTTGCTGAAGGGATGAGAGTGCTTGTATGAAAATGGATGCCGGATGCCACCAGTGAAAGAAAAATTTTTACCTTCCAGGGGTACAATAAGAAACAACCAAAGGGTTTATTTTAAAAATGGAGATAGTGGGAGGTGGAGAAGGAGAGTTCAGAGAAGGGGGCAAAAGGCAAAAGAGATAAAAAAGATTTACATTTTGAAGTCCTTCTGAAGCTCCCTGGCTTCTTACCTTTCTACTCTGTCTTAGGTCTAACACTCTAAATAACTCTGCCCTTAGGAAGCCTCCTGCTCCCAGCCTGAGTGAGGTGCCCTCATCTGAGCTCTTGGAGTTTCCCATGTCCTCCCTCATCACAAAGGTCTCAATGGCCTAAGTTTGCTTGCCTGTCTGTCCAGAAAACTCTGAGCCTCATGAGTTCAGCGATGTACCCACTTTGCTCCCTGCTATAGTCTAACCACCTGAAACAATGCCTGTACATAGTAAGTGTTCAAAAAGAACGTTGGATGAATACATTGTAGGGGGAGGGTGCAGAGGTCATCTGCAGAAAGGAGAGCCTGATCAGAGGGGAACAGATTCATGAGGATGGCCCAAGTCCACAGGCAGAGAACCGACGCAGTCTAAGAACTTAAAGCAGCACCACAGAGTAAGAGAGTGACAAAGATGGCTTGAGGGGTGAGCAGAGTTGATCACAAAAGAGCCCCCTTAAACCATGTGACAGAGATTAGAATTACTGCTGAGGGCAGTGTGAAGACATTGCTAGAAAAGGTGGGAAATGATGGGATTAAATTTGTCTGTTTAGAAAGAGGAATTTTGCTGCAGCCTGGAAAGTAAACAGGACAGGAGCCAGCATGGAGTCGGGGAGCCCATTTAGAAGACTGTTCGGAAATCTGTGGGGGATATTATCATGGGTTGAACCACAGTAGTGCAGAAAGGATGGAAAAAGTGGATGGATTTGAGAAATATTTCAAAAGTAGAGTTGACAGAGCTTTGATATTGATTGGAGAATAGGGAAGAAAGAGATGTCAAGCCTGGCATCTCTGCTTTAGGCTCGAGTGCATGTTCACTCAGTGGTACCGTTCACTAAGATAAGAAAAGCAGAAGGAGTTTTGCGTTTTTGTAAATCAGTTTCAGGCAGGTTGAGAGGTGTGCATCCAGCGGCAGTTAGATGTGTGCATTTTGAAGGCTCAGGTGAACAACAAGGCTAGAGGTATAGAGTTGATGGTAATTAAGCCATGGAAATTGATGATAATGCTTAGAGGAGTGTGTAGAGAGAGGAGATAAGAAGACTCATGACTCTGAAAAACAGAATTTTTTTAAATTTAATTTTTTTTTTAAGGGCAGCAAGAGAGATAGAGAGGTGTCACAGAAGCTGAGGGGAGAAATCATTTCAAGTAAGGGGAGTGGTCTAAATATCAAAGTCTACAAGAAATTAGGTTGACAACAGATATACCTATTACAATACATTTAGCACTAAAGCAGAGATTCATGACCTCGATGAGAATAGCCTCAGTAAAATTTTGGGGACAGAAGTCAGATTACATTGGGTTGAGAAGTGAACAGGAGATAACAACACGAATATAGTGAGTATGGACATATATGTCAAAAAGTTTGACTGTAAAGCGGAAAGTACCCTTAGAGTTTTCAAAGCCCTTAAACATCCAGTCTTTATAGGAAAAAATAATCGGCAACTAGTTGTGGCCTAAGGAAGGGCAAAGAGCAAAACAGCTCTCTAAGACCTTGGAGGGGGTGGGCCCATAGATAGAAAATAGAGGAATGTGAGTTGGCAAAAGTTCCATTTTAAACTCTGTTAGATGGTATTTTGCCAAGTGAAAATACACAAAAGAATTGGAAAGAGAAGCGTGGAATTGACAGAGGTGCTCTAGCTGACATAGACATTTAAAGAGTTCTCTGCAGTCGTGGCAGCTAAGACAGTCCACAGGATTAAGACTCCCAAAGAGAGCATGTGAATGTAAGGAACAGAAAATTAAGAACAGTAATTACACAGCAATCCATTGATAGTTGTCATCTAGAACCTAGGTACATTTCCTAGTACTGAGTGGACAACTGGATACAGGCAGTCAAGTTATCATTTCTATGCAGATTTCTAAACCTTGACTAAATTATCTTGAATATAGAGAAGTCTAAACTTCTGATTATTAAATACAAGTTAACAGTCTCCCACCTCCACCCTCAGACTACGTATTGTGCAATACTCTTGACTTTACAACTTGACATTTATTCAGTGAAATTTTTTCAGGTGTTTTTAGCATTTTCTGTAATATATAATTTCTATGAACAAATACATTTTCCACAATAAACTACTATTTTCAATAATGAGTAAAATTATGAGAGTTCACCCCAGGCTGTCTCTGAATGAATACTGAGAGGTGTCATATGTTTGGGCCAAAGCCAGGGTGTGGGTGACTGAAGCTTAGGGGATACGGAGTACCATGTTAGAAGCTGATGCTAAAAAGGTGGGTAGAAACCAGATCATCTTTAATATTCTTTATATTATCATTGTTTAATATTGTGCTAAGTACTTTTAGCTTTATTTTGTGGACCATGGAGGGTCATTGAGTTATTCTGAGCAGAGGAGTGAGGGGCTTAGATTTGAGTTTTAAGAATGCTGGTAATTAGGGCCGACTGAGTGACGCGTTGGTTAAAAGCTGGCTTGGGATGCCAGAGGGCCCCAGTTCAGATCCCACATATGAGGGCCAGTGACATTGCCCTCTACAGCTAAGATGCTGAACAACAGCTCAACCTGGAGCTGGGTTGCCGTGAGTCATCGGCGACGGTGTAGGCTGCAGCCCCTGCTGCAGTGGGTTGCCATGGACTACCGTGTGTAGCCAGCAGCCAGCATGAGCGGCCCTCAAGCCGTAGTGAGCGGCCGTCCAGAAGCCAGCGACTGATCTGCCTCGCCCCGGAAGAGCACAATGATGGTGCCAACTTGGGCCGGTGAAGCAACGTCCTCCACAACTAGACTGAAGAACAAAAAGACAGCAACTTGTCTGTTCCCCTTCCCCCAATTCCCCAATAAAAATCTTTAAAAAAAAATAAAAGAATGCTGGTAATTCGTAGGCTCCTAAAAATATTTGTTATCTGAATGGAGAAATGCTGACTGAAGACTAAGGGATTGGATAAAAGGTACTGTTACTATTTGGAAGATAATGGGAAGTAAGGTAGAAGGTTTCTCATTCAATGAAATCAGGGACTGAATTTGGTCAGTCATTTGCAAAACCTGTTAAGCAGGGAATAAAAAAAAAAGATATATACTAACCTTAGATATTATATTTTAACTTAAGACACATATGGGCACATCCATTCAGCAATTGTATAATACAGTGTGAAGGCCCTTACTTTGATTATAGGTCTGCTAAATGGAGTTTTGTATCATTTTTTTCTTGCATGAGCCACACTCATGTTTCTGTTTTTGTTTCTTTAAACTTCAGCTGAAGGTAATCAGAGTGTAGAATCTTAAAGAAATTTTGATGATTCCCCAATCATTTTTGGTACACGCTTCCCATACTTATTTGCATTGTCATATTTTCAGTGACCTACTTTCATCAAGTATTTCCAAAGTATTGAACTTAATTTTCAAAGGAACAGCTCTCTCTCTCTCTCTTTTTTTTTTAAATTGGGGAGGGGGACCAGCCAGTTTGTTGTTCTTCAATCTTCATTGTGGAGGGCGCCAGTCACCATCTGGCAGCAGATCGGCAGCTCGTGGCCTCTAAGCTCAAGGTGCAGTGTTCAATCTTAGTTGCGGGTGGGCGTAGCCACCATCCATGTGGGAATCGAACCAGCAGCCTTGTTGTTAAGAGCCCAGGCTGTATCCACTGAGCCATCTGGGTGGCAGCTCAGCTTAAGGTGCCGAGTTCAGTCTTAGTTGCAGGCGGGCATAGCCCACCATTGAACAGGCAGTCTTGTTGTTAGGAGCACATACTCTCACCAGCTGAGCCATCCTCCCACCTGTTGGCAGCTCAGTGACAGCTCAGCTTGGGTGCAGTGTCACTGGCCCATGTGGGAATCGAACTGGCGGCCCTGTTGCTAGAGCTTGCGCTCTTAAGCTAACTCTTAACCAACTGAGCCACTCGGGCGGCCCAGGAACAGCTCTCTTTCACACTCATACTTCATTGGTTTGCCTAAAATTTAATTAAATATTATAATAAAAAATACAACTGCATTGACTCACTTGCAAGCAAGATAAAACTGTTTCTTGGCAAACATATTGATGGAACCAGGAAAGCTCAACAAACTAGACAATCTCCTACTAGTCTCCAGCGATGGAAGTGTGAAGGAAGATTGAAAAGTGTTGTTAATGAGGTGATTTGATTAATTGGAGGTTGGCTAAGAGAGCTTCTACTATAATGATCTGAGGTAGGGCAACAGCAATGAAAAAAAGAGAGGAAAGGATATATTGCAAACATCAAGACACTAATTTTGGAAATAAACAGGCTTGAGTTCAGATTCTGACTTTATCACTTAGCAGTGAACTGAAAAGTTTCTGTTTTCTTACATGTAAAATAAGAATAATGCAGAGGGAAGTAAAAGGTTGATTGGGCAAATACACCTAATATATTTAGCAATATGGCTGACACAAGTAAGTAATTAATATGATGTTAAGTCAATGGAGTTTGATGTTGAATTGAGGAAAGCGAAGAGTGAAAGATGACTCCCTATTGTCTACCTTGGTTGAATAAAAGATAATGATACCACTAAATGAAATAGGAAACTCAGGAGGTTTGGCAGATAACATAATAAAGTTAGTTTTGGATGTGTTGAGCTTCCTGGTATGACATGCATGTTGAAGTGACTAAAAGGCAGTTGGAAATGTTATTCTGGCTTTCAGTGAGAGGTCTTGGTTAGTAATTACCAGCTTGAAGTCATCCATATAGAAATAAGAAATGAAGCCATGAGAATAAATAGGTTTGGACAGAAAGAAGTGGGGACATGGCAGGTTGGTCAGGGCAACACATAGTCAGATAAGAGGCAAAATCCAAGATACAAGAGTAACCAGCTGGGAGAGTAAGGCGATAGTGGCATGTCCAGGAGACACAGGTACAGGTTTTGATGATGCCATAAGTTCTACCTATGTCTTGCCCATTGTCTTGGCTCAGCCTCCCAAGCCTGAGACAACTTTTTTTCAATCCAGAGGCATGTTAAAGCTCTCCAGATAGGGCTAGATGAATAGGTGGCTATGAAAGAAATCTCCTAGTAATTTGAAAGGGAAGGAAGACTGGGGGGAATCTTATTTATAATAGAGAAGAGTTGAAAATTGTTTTTAGGCTAAGGGAAGGAAACCAGTAGAAAAAGAAACTTTAAAAAATTAGAAATCAAAAGTGTTTTTTTCATTAGTATGAGATTGTAGGTGATTTTTGTGTTCATCTTTGTTCCTTTCTGTATCTTCCAAATTTTCTACATTGAATGTATAAATACCGGACTCAGAAAAAAGCTATTTTTTTTAATGAGACATAAGATTGGGAATAATCTATAAAACAATGTTCCAGAAAAAGTGGAATGGAGTGGTATCAGGAAACAGATGGAGAAGAGAGCTTGGAAAACGAGCACAAACACTTCTCCCATTGAGAGAAGAAAGAAAAAAGAACAACAGAAGTTTCAGAGAAATTTTAAATTGGAGGAAGAAAATGAGGAAAATCATATCATTTATCCTCTATATATTTAAAGTAAATTAAGAGACAAGGCAGTTTGCTACAACTGAGGAGGAAAGATAGGACCAGAAATAGGGAAAGTGAAAACGTTTTTAAAACTCAATATCAGGAACAGAATAGGATTTAATTTAAAATTGGGAAAAATATTTCCAAAGAGCTCAGAGGTACAGCCGAAGTTGGATAATATGCATGTGAAATGTGACCAGTTACTGAATCATCTCCCATGGCAACAATTAATTGTCTGGGAATATTGGCAGAAGTTAGAAGTTTCCAGAGAGGTGTCAGAGAGTCAGTAGGGTAAGGAAATCTAAGGTAGCGCTCACTTCCACAAAACCTGTTCCTCTTCTTGCTCAGGCAACTATACCACCAGGCCCAATGTTGCTCCTTGCAGAAATCTCGGAATCATCCTAGATTCCTCTTTCTCTTTCATGAACTCCCATCTAAACACACCCCAAGTTCTACCCACTTTTTCTCCTAATAGTTCTTCCACCTTCACTGTCACCACATTTGCTGAGGCCACTTTCATGCTCTTGTCCTAACTAATGCCTTGGCCTCTAACAGTTCCCCCACATTCATTCCTGCCTCACTCAATTCCATTCTTTGCACAGTCTTGGACTTTAGAAAACCACACTAGGTATTGTTTCACCCTCCTAAGACCCTTAAAAGTCTTCTGATTACTTTTAGGATAAGGGCCAAGATTGTCGACATAGCCCACCAGGTCCTTCTGATCTAGTCCCTGCAACATCTTCAGACTCACCTGGCATAGTCCTGCCCCGCTTTCTACTCTCTGGACACATAGGCCTTTTCTTTGCTCCTCAAAAGCATAGTAAGTGACCAACAGAAGGAGAGAAAGGGGTGTATCATCTAATCAAATGCCATGGGTTTCAAAACAGACTTAATGTTGACCCAAAAGGTTGACTAACTCAAACTAGAAATTAAAAAGGTGATGTTTACAGATTGTTAGGCTTTCCCTTATACCCTCCACCCTGGCTACCCTGTGCTTAGGGTTTTTTGGGGACACTCAGAGCTGTTTTGGGGAATAAAACTCAGACCCTTCAGACACCAGACCCTCCAAGGCAATTGTCTCTGAGCACTGTCCCCAAATGTCCCCAAGGCTCCTCAATCTCAGCAGGCCCCTCCTCCCCATCTACCCCCACCTATCTCCATAAGCCACGCCTTCGTAGAGCAGAGCTGTCCTTGCTCCTCCCACACTAGGTCCTATAGTGTGGCACTCCAGGCCTGTCTCAGCTGGGCCCTCAGCTTGACTAGATTTGGCATCTGTCCCATCTAATTCTCTTCTCCAGTCTCTCCTCCCATTCATCCTCCTCTCAGGTACTGGAGTGGTCCTTCTAAAACATCAAATAAATCACATCACTCTCAGGTTGAAAAATAAAAAATAAGAGGAAGTCCCAGACAAAAAAAAAAAAAAAAAAAACTGAGGGAGTTCACACCTCCAAACCAGTATTACAAGAAATAAAGGGGCTTCTTTAAGAAGAAGAAAAAATATAAAATAAAAAATATGAATAATAAAGTGACAATAACTACAAATCTATCAATATTTACTTTAAATGTACATGAATTAAATTCTCCAATCAAAAGACATAGGGTGGCTGAATGAATAAGAAAACAAAACTCTTACATATGCTGCCTACAAGAGACTTACTTCAGATTCAAAGACAGGCTGAAAGTAAAGGGATGGAAAAAGATATTTCATGAAAATGGAAACAAACAAACAAAAAAGCTAGAGTAGCAATACTTATACCAGACAAAATAGACTTTAAAACAAAAGCTATCACAAGAGACAAAGGACCCAGTAATTCCACTTCTAGGTATTTACTCGAAGAAACACAAAACACTAATTTGAAAAGACATACGTGTCCATATGTTCGTTGCAGCATTGTTTACAATAGCCAAGATGTGGAAGCAACCTAAGTGTCCATCAATAGATGAATGGATAAAGAAGAAGTGGTACATATATACAATGGAATATTACTCGGCCATAAAAAGGAATGAAATCTTGCCACCTGCAACAACATGGATGGACCTAGAGGGTATTAGGCTACATGAAATAAGTCAGACAAAGACAAATACTATATGATTTCACTTACATGTGGAATCTAAAAAACAAAATAAACAAACAAACAAAACTGAAACAGACTCATAAATACTGAGAACATTTTGATGGTTGCCAGATGAGATGGAGGTTGGGGGCAGGGTGAAAAAGGGGAAATCGTTAAGAAGTACAAATTGGTAGTTACAAAATAGTCACAGGAATGTAAAGTATAGCATAGGAAATATAGTCAATAATATTGTAATAACTATGCATGGGTACTAGATTTACTGCGGTGATCACCTCATAAGTTACATCAATGTCTAGTCACTATGTTGTACACCTAAAACTAATATAATATTGTATGTCAACTATAATTGAAAAATAAATTATTCATTTAAAATAGACGAAGTGGTAGAATGTAAGGAAAGAATCCTGACATTGCTTTCTAAACTTGATATAAGGAGTTAGGAGGAAAAAAGAAATGACTTTTGTTTGAAAGTATTGCAATTCAAATGGTGTTGTCATAGGGAAGCCAAATTTTAGTCGGTTGTAACTTTAGTTTATCATTATTTAATCAGAAAATATCATGAGTCCAATATATCTCTATGTAAGCTGTGAAATGGCCGAGGCATTGAAGAAAGTATGTACAAAAGGGCAGAACCTCTCTCTGAAATGGGGTGCAGTTTTCTGCATCTTAATTTACTTTCCAAACGAAAATGGCAGAAAAAGTTCTCACACCTTTTATTTCATGAGAGTAGTATAACACTTAGGATAGTCACTGAAGAAAAAAAGTCCCTTGGAAATCAGTTGAAACTCAGCAATGACTCCAAGTGAGATCCAGACAATATGCACAATTGACGTTCTCACATTTCCCCACTTGGTCGTGACTCAGCCTTCACTCAGCACCGCTGTAGGGACAAGTATTGCTGCCTCAAGGCCACATTGTACAAATTAAGTGTTCATCGTCCTCTTTTCTAGTGGGCAGAGAGCACGAAAGAACCACATTTCAAACAGCATGTTTCTTTAGCAAAGAGCCTTATTTCCAGGGGCCCTGGGAAGGCACCCTTTTTTTACTTCTCTATGTTAAATACCAAACACTTTTCAAAATATTAGGGGAGCATACACTTGAACTGTTGTCATTCAACAAGTGAATAGTGGTTTTCAACCAGCTCCTGAAATCATAGTCCCAAGCCTGATAAACAAAGACATTCAGGAGCTGCCTATACCCTCAAACTGCACATGTCATTTGTCTACACAGAGGATCGATAGCCCAGCGTGAGCCTAAAATGGGTTCAGACATTTTGGATTTGTACAAAGTGATATTCTAAAGCATCTTGTGGAGAACTCAGAACAATCTTGATCAAGAAATACAGTTGTAGTTAGAAGACAGGAATGATTCTGAAGGCAGTTTGGTAGCTGTCTTCTACTCAACCTCATCGATCATAACTAGATGAGAGAGAGAGAGAGGGAGCAGAAGAGAGAGAGAGGAGAGAGAGAGAGAGAGCTCCTGAGACATCATTACTCAGAGGATTAAGGGGACATCCCTGTCATCATACTTCAGACCTCTTTGCAGCTTTAACACTGCCAGAGAACTCAGTAGCATCACCCAGTGTGAGACGGAGGACCAGGAACCACACACAGCAGGAGGGGATTTGTCAGGACCTTCACTGTAGATTGTGAGCAATACTCGTGAAGGGTCATTTTTGCAGGAAGAGGAAAGTCTATGACACTTCACAAGTTTCTGGCCTGGCTTTCTGATAGGTGGTGATGCCATTTCCTGAAATAGACAATAAAAGAGAAGCAGGTGATGAACAGTTCAGTTTGGGACATGTTAGGTTTAAGATGCCTATGAAACTTCTCAGGGAAGGTGTCAAGAAGGCAGCTGAGTGTTTTAGAGACAGTTTGGGGTAGAGCTATAAACTTTGTGTCATCAGTTTAGAGATGTCAGTTGAAGTAATGGCCCTTGAGGAGATCGTTCAGAGAAAGCACATGAAGAGAGCACAAAAGACTGCAAACTTTATGATTATCCACATTAAAAGGAGCAGCAAACAGTGACCTTAATGGAAAACATTTGAATAACAAGGTTAGCCGAGGGATATAAGAAGGAGGTTTGAAGGAAGTTGTTACCCAAAGAAAGTATACTTAGAACTTCATCTGCAGAGTGCATTTTTGGAAAATTGTACCACTTTTTGTTTCTAGATCTTCCCTTTCAGAGGAACTGACTGCAGAGTGTGAAATTTGAAGCTGGACTTTTAAAATAAAGGAAATAATTGTAAGGGCTTTGTTTTAAGGACACAAATCAGCAAGTAGTTAAGCCAGAGAGTAATAAGCAGTCATTAGCTGAAGCATTGCAGTGTAAATCCTAGAAATGTTAATTTCATTTTAAAAATTGATTGTCCAATAAGACACCAATAGCACCAAGAGTTACATTAATTGGTGCTTATAAAGTGATTAATCTGTTTATTTTCCCCCCTCCCCCAGTCATCTGAAACGTTCCATAAAATGCCCTTGCACCAAATAAATAAATAAATAAAGTAGTATTTTAAAAGGGACTTTACAAGGGCTTTCATTTTGCAAGGTTTTGGAGGGTGGTGGCACCGTTCTCAACATCACAATTCAACACCAGCCTACTTTAGAGCAGACATTTTTAGGTAGGTTCAGAAGATATGCAGGACCATGAACGCTAACACCAAACTTTCAGAAAGCAATTCTTCCTTTTTTTAACTGGAAAAAAAAATTGCTATCTCCTTTGTAAAAGAGGTCCTACGTGATAAAGAATAAGGATGACAGCTTTGCCAAGCCCGTCCGTTTTCTTTAGAAATAAACCAACCACTTAACATTTGCCCTTATGTAAGATGACTTGGCGCTCTGTGCCCAAGTCCCACCTTCTCCAATCCCTTGTCCCACGAGGAACCCTATCCAGAGCAAGACTCTGTTCTCTAGAAGAGCTTGGATGGAATGCTGAGGAGGAGGATGCATGCAAACACAGTATTGTGGGTGTTCCATGTACAGTTGACCCTTGAACAATACAGGGTTTAGAGGAGCTGACTCTCTATACAAAGATCTGTGTATAACTTTTGACTCCCAAAAACTTAACTACTAATAGTCTACGACATATTGACTGGAAGCCTTACCGATAACATCGTCGATTAACATGTATTTTGTATGTTATATGTATTTTATACTGTATTCTTACAATAAAATAAGCTAGAGGAAAAAAAATGTTATTAATAAAATCATAAGAAAGAGAAAATATAGGTACAGTACTTATTGTAAAAAAAGTGTGTATGAAAGGCACCTGGCAAAAGTTCATGATGAAAGGCACTACCTCAAAAGCTCATGGTGTGGATGTACATGAATATCTCACTCTTGTGACTATAGCTTCACGGGAGATTAATTCAGCAAAGCTAAAACTGAGAGCTGAAAGCCAGTGTGTGCTATGATTTGAGGGGAGAGTCTGCTTGCATAAAGTCATTGACCCCCTTGCCTATCATTTCACAATTCCTCTCCTGTGATACCTAAAATTTTTATCATCTTAAACTGTTATTAAATGACCCCTTAGCAGACATTGCTTAAAAGATAATGGGAGAAAAAAAATGAATGGGTAGAAAGATAAGAAAACCAATGAATGCTTTGTTCCCCTACTTGGAGATCCACAAGGCATATCAGCATAGTAAAGTCTCCTCCTGGGGGATAGGCGGGGTGAAAAGGTCATAAAGAAGGTGAAGGGGGAGGAAGAGGCCAGAGGCATTAAAAGCTACAGTTCACACCATTCCCACTCCACAAATAATAAGAGGTGAGAGTGTTAGAGACTCAACTGCAAAATTTCTGAGCCAAGTGTTGTCTTTAGGGAAAAAAAAAAACCTTCCGAGTGTATACTCAGTCTTATTTCACAGACTAGATGTGTTCCAGAAAAGCTGACTTTCATACATGTTTATTAAGCACATTTTCCCATAGGCTTCCATTGTAAGAGCTGAGACACATTTCCTGGGAGGACTAGTCCAACATATACTATCATATTATTATGTTATAGCAAACAAAATCATTTTGTCTGCTGTGTGATGTAAGGAATGACATTTCCCATCATGAAACTTCAGTTTTCTCTTGAAAACATTAATAATAATAATAATAATAATAATAATAATAATAATATCCTTTCCCAGGGTCATTATGAGAATCAAATCAGTTATGTGAAAAGTCCTACTAGACTGTTACCACCCCGAGGACAGGAGCCATTTCTGTCCTGCCCATCACTGTATTTCCAGCATTGTCTCAGGGTCTGGCATATGGATGTCACCCAGTATGACCTTGAATGAGTTTATGAATACTTTATACTCAAAAGCCCTGAGCAAATTCTTGTTTGATTTTTGTTCATCTTTATATATCTTAGGAGTGTTTCATGACAGTGTTCTAAGACTTTTAGATTTTATTATCTACTGTCAACTCCATCTCACGCAAGAAAGAGCATTTTCAGATAAAAAAAAGTACCATGTCATTTCTGAATATAAGGCAGTCCTTCCCAAGAAAGAACCACTAGCATCCTTAGACTGTCCAAGAATAGTAAAATTACTAGTACTTATTGAGTGCTTTCTGTTCTGTGTGTATACATGTAATAACTAATTGAATCCTCATAATTCCCTATGGAATAGCTGTTTTTATTACAACCATTAAAAAGATGAGAAAACTGAGGTGCAGAAAGGTTAAGTACCTTCCTAAAGATCACAAAACCAGAATTCAAGCCAGGCAGACAGCCCTCACCCTTAACCATCATGCCTATTCCTTCTCCTATTTCTTGCCATTGTCTTTATTTTTCACTAGAGAAAATTTCATCATGGACTGGCAATGGTTTGAAGGCTGGACAGCCACTGATTTATTTTTCTTGAGGATTCTTTTTACTATAACTATCCTTCCCTCTGAAGTCCCAGATCCCAGGAATTTTACCTACAACTTGGGATACAAATGAAAACTAGTTATGATCAGAAGGTAATAATGTGTTTAAAAAAATAAAGAGGTAGGCTTCTATTTGTAAAAACAGAAGAAAATCAGAAAGACATATTGAGTGGAAATAAAATCTATTAGAGAGAGCAATGTATCCAGAGTAACTAGTAAAATAGAGTTAAGTTAGTGGATTCATGTAATAGTCACTAAGCTGTGGTGAAAAACCTGACAAATGTCCTTCTACCAAGTGGGCAACCTGGTAAATGTTACCTTCTTTAATCCATAAGAGAGAAATGAGCCAAAATCATAGGTGGAGGCGCACCATATTGGTCAGAGGGTATACATGAGATTGAACTCTGCATACATGGGCCTCTCCTCAAGTTCATGAACTAATCAGTGAGGAGGTGGGGCATCATGTGATCTATCCCTCCCTTAGGGGTAGGCTTAGTGAGGAACAACGATGTTTTCAATTTCAGCAGCGGGGGGTTCTGCTTTGTGGGCTGGGTCCATGCCAGGCTCTGCCAACAGGGGGCGTGAGAATCGGAAGGAAGGCTGAAGGAAGAGAGAAGGACTTGTTGCTCTGTCTGCTTCCTCTACACGTCCTGGGTGCTTCCCATTCCTTAGTGCATCCCCAGCAACTTTTTTTCATCTGCAGCAGTCGTTCCAATGGCTATTGGTTGCAGTTTTCAGATTTTTTTCCTCCTCACCTTCCCAGGGCCAGCTTTAACACCACTTCTGAGAATTACCAGCTTTAGCCAGTCAGTGTACCCTCCTCAGAGGACTGGCTCATCTGGGCACAGCCTCTCCTCTGAACTTGTAAGTTCTGATACGTCCAACCCGTGTCTTTGTTCCTGAAGTCTAGGAGTAGGAGCTGCTTCCTGCGGTTGCCTCTGGGTTCCCTTCTGCCTTTTCAATCCTCCAATACCCATTTGGTCATTCTCTTTATTAACATGCCTGGTGTGGTTTCTGATTTCCTGGCTGGACAGTACCAATATTCATCTGTTTCTTTGACACTAACTCTTCATATCCGTCACCTGTCACTTGGTATTTGCAGATTTGCATTATTGTTGAGTTGTTTTTGTTTTTTAAGTATGTGGTCCTACCACTTAGATAAAAACTTCTGGAAACACTGTTGTACAGCTGAAACTAATTTTAAGAAATGTTTATTTCACAATAAAAAAAATAAATTCCTGAAAAAAAAACTTCTGGAAACAGAAAAATATTTATAATGTTTGGATTCAGAAAGACATAGATTTAAGATCTGGTTCTTTCATTTAACAAAATAAGTGACTTTGAACCAACTAGTTAACAACTCTGTACATCACTTTCTCACATACAAAATGGTGACAATAATATCTCCCTCATATTGATGTTGAGAAGATATAATAAATAAAATATACATAAAATACCTTAATAAAGTCACTCAATACATAAAGGCACCCAACAAATGACTTTTTATTTGGGGGTATCTGTGTATGATTACCTGGGGCACTGGCTTATACAGAAGGCACTCTATATACACTTGGTGGTAATGATGATATAAGATTTTTAGTGTGTGTCGTGTGTACCATACCATCAGACACTGGCTTATACACAGTAGCTCTCAATGAATATTTGTGGGTGATGACAAATGTGACACTGGACTACAGGCATATATTGTCAGTTCAGTTCCAGACCATCACCATAAAGCATATATCTCAATAAAGTGAATCGCACAAATTTTTTGGTTTCCCAGTGCATATAAAAATTATGTTTACACTATACTGTAGTCTTTTAAGTGTGCAATAGCATGATGTCTACAAAAAAAAGTACATACTTACCTTAATTTAAAAATACTTTACTGCTAAAAAATGCTAACCATTACCTAAGCCTTCAATGAATCATAATCTTTTTGCTGGTGGAGGGTCTTGCCTCGCTGTTGATGGCTGTTGACTGATCAGGATGGTGATTGCTGAGTTTGGGTGGCTGTGGCAATTTTTAGAAATAAATCAGCAATGAAGTTTGCTGTATTGATTGACTTTTTCTTTCATGAACAATTTCTCTGTAGCATACGATGCTGTTTGATAGCATTTTATTCACATTAGAACTTCTTTCAAAACTGGAAGCAATCCTCTCAAAGCCAGCCACTGTTTTATCAATATTTATGTAATAGTCTAAATCATTTATTGTAATTTCAACAATCTTCACAGCATCTTCACCAGGAGTAGATTTCATCTCAAGAACCCACTTTCTTTGCTCATCCATAAAAAGCAACTCCTCATCTGTTAAAGTTTTAACATGAGATTTCAGCAATTCAGTCACATCTTCAGACTCTACTTCTAATACCAGTTCACTTGCTATTTCCATCACATCTGCAGTTACTTCCTCCACTGAAGTCTTGAACCCCTCAAAGTCATCAATGAGGGTTGGAATCAACTTCTTCCAAACTCCTGTTAATGTTAATATTTGACCTTTTCCCATAAATCACAAATGTTCTTAATGACATATAGAATAGTGAATCTTTTCCAGGTTTTCAATTTACTTTGCCCAAATCCATCAGAGGAATAACTATCTGTGGCAGCTATAGCCTTAAAAAATTTATTTCTTAATTAATAATACTTGAAAATCATAGTTACTCCTTGATCCATTGGCTGCAGAATGGATGTTGGGCTGGCAGGCATGAAAACAACATTAATCTCACTGTACATCTCCATTAGAGCTCCTGGGTGGCAGGTGCAGTGAGCAGTAATATTTTGAAAGGAATATTTTTTTCTGAGCAATAAGTCTCAACAGTGGGCTTAAAATATTCAGTAAACCATGTTATAAACGGACGTGCTATCATCAGGTTTTGTTGTTTCACCTATAGAATACACAGGCAGAGTAGATTTTGCATACTTTTTAAGGGCCCTAGGATTTTCAGAATGGTAAATGAGCATTGGCTTAAACTTAAAGTCACCAGCTGCATCAGCCCCTCAAAAAAGAGTAAGCTTTGAAGTCAGCCATTGACTTCTCTCTAGCTATGAAAGTCCTGGATGGCATCTTATTTCAATAGCAGGCTGTTGAACAGAAGGATATCTCTGTATTCAGAAAACTGAGTGGACATTAAATGATCAGGGTTCTAGTCTAAGTGGGCCCCATTTTCCTCAGCTCTAGGGTTTGACCTAAACCCTCTCAGGTCTTTTATGGCTCCGTATTTTTAAGTTGATTTCTAGTTTAAAGTGGAAGTAATGCTTAACAATTGTTTAAGACAAACAATTTATTCAAACAATAATCTGAACAATTTATTGTAAGCCAGTAAGGTGTCACGTATTGTACTAAAAACTTTACAGTATTATCTCATTTAATCCTGCCACTAATTCTATATACCCATTTTGCAGATGAAGAAACCAAGTTCATGCATTGAAGAAGTGGTCGAGCTGGGATTCCAAACCAGGTTCCTTTGGCTCCAAAACCTTCCCTCCTACACTACACTGCACCACAAACATTTAGGAACATCAAATACGGGCAAGTCACCACACTATGAGGAAAACCTCAAGACATTTATAATCTAGTGAGAGCCAGGATTTTATTAAAAAACAAAAACAAACAAACAAAATAACCAAATACCTAAAGAAATCTGCAATAGAAGATTGGTCAAAATATTACTGGAATGTAATATTAAGGATTAGGCATTATGTATAGTGGTTTTTAAGAGTGTAGATTTTGGAATCAGATTATCTGGGTTTGAATCCCATTTTTATCACTTATAGGCTGTATTAGCTTGGTCAAGTTATATAATATTCATGCCTCGGTCTCCCCTTCTATGCTTATCTCATAAGGGTGTTTATAACCTTACAGGATTACATCCTCACAGGATTAAATGAGTTAATATACATAAAGAAAGCATTTACATAGTACTAGTCACAGGCTAATCAGAATATAAGTGTTCTTTAGTATTATTACGATTGCATCCCCAGCACCTAGCTCAATGCCTGACACATGAGAGATTATGTAAGTATTGAATGAATGCCAAGAACCAGTGTGCCCTCTGGGGATTATAGCAGTTATCCATATAGCAACTATACTTCCCTAACTAAACTTCTAGAAACCCACTCAGCCTTTGGATAGCTTTTTCCTTTTCTCAAGGCACCAATTTCAATAAGTTATTATTACCTCTCAAACTGCCTACCTATTGCTGGCCCTGTGATGTTATAGTAATATGGCTCTGATGTGCTATATACAGAGTAAGAAAATGAGACAAAACCCTGAAATTCACCTTAAATGCCTGACAATTTTCAGTACTTACAGCTGAAGATGATTGAGACTGTAAGATGTGTGTGTGTGTGTGTGTGTGTGTGTGTGTGTGTTTTAACCAAGAAGAACTTAAAATTTTGCCTTTTAATTAATACCCTGTACATAAATTGTAGGTGATGACTTTTTGTTTGCTTTATAAACAACTTAGTAAAAATCACTTGAAAACTCAGAACTTCACTCACTCTTTCTTTAAAAAGTGGCACATTGCCAAAGAATTCATAGCAGAGTACTTTGAGAGCTGTGGTTTGTCCTCTGACATTTAAAAGTGTACCTGAGCTCTTTAGCTCATGGATGCTGAATATTCAACAATGACGCTCTGAGATTTCCAGTGCTGCTGCCTGCTTCAGCACTTTCAATTCCTAGGCTGGGCCCAACTTGCACATTAGCATTTAAATGGACAGCCAAGTCCTGCAGAAACTCAAGATATATGTCACCCTGGAACTGCCTTCAGCTCCTGCAGGGGCTGTGGAGTCTCTGCCTCTTCTGATGTTCCAACTTCTCTTTCAACTTTTGCCTTTGTGGATTCAGGATGATCAGTTATCTGCAAGATTTATAACCCAGTGCTTTGATGTCGGACAGATGTATGGTGTCAACATTCCGCAATTCAAGAAAGTACTCTTTCTCCTTTAGGATATAATGTTGTGTTTTTCTCTTTGCTGACTGCTCACTTTGATACAATAAAGCAAACCTCAGTTCCTTGGGTTTCTCTTAGAGAAGAAAATTTTAAATCAGTCCTCATTCCAAGGTGGAACTTTATTTGGTATAATGTCCCTAACTTCACTAAATCACCAGTCTAGGTCACTCTTCTTATACCTAAAATCCACAACTGCTTACCGTATTTGCCGGCGTATAAGACGACTGGGCGTATAAGACGACCCCCTAACATTTCCACTCAAAATACAGAGTTTGTTATATACTCGCCGTATAAGACTACCCCCTCTTCCGACCATACACCCAGTATGGTATCGCGATTCGCGATTTTGCGCTATCATACTGGGTGTATGGTCGGCTGTGTGCGATTTTGCGAGTGTGGTAAAATCGCATAACAGCAAAATCGCATAACAGCCGAGCATACACCCAGCAGCGCTGCTGATGCCTGAACGGTATGTGGAATGAAGTGGGCGGGCATCGGGAGGCCACTATGGCACGGGGCAAGCACTATGGGCAGTCTATCTGAAGTGTACCTGGCGTATAAGACAACCCCCCACTTGGAGGCATATTTTTCAGGGCCAAAAAATCGTCTTATATGCCGGCAAATACGGTATGTCTCAGAAGCAAAACCACAAAGTACTAACTTTGTTTTTAGAGTGTTTTTACTTGGATATGATTATCCACCTCCTGAAACTTGGACTTACTGTACAATTTAAATCATATGTTTCTCTAGGGGCCATCATTACTTCTATCCTTTGACCTTGAGTGTGATAAAGGTAAGTCTTATCAATATTCCTAGATAACCTTATTACACTGCTTTACAGTATAACAATGGATCCAGGACATAAAGCTGGTGAGTGCAATGTCATACAAGTGTGCGATCATATTATACCACTTTTCAGTATACAGTAATCTGAAGTTTTCCTTTTCGCAGTTTCAGTTACCTATGGTCAACTGAAAATATTAAATGGAAAAGTCCAGAAATAAACAATTCATATGTTTTAAATTGGGTGACATTCTGAATAGTGTGATGAAATCTCACACCATTCATTCCACTCTAGCCCTGCCTGGGACATTAATCGTCCCTTTGTCCAGTGTATGCACATTGTATGCTCATATGCTGTCCATCTATTAGTCACTTAATAGCTGTCTTTGTTATCAGATGAATTGTTGTGGTATCACAGTGCTTGTGTTCAAATAATCCTTATAGTAGCCTAATGCTACATCACAATGCCTACAGCATTTACCTCACTTCATCTCATCACATAGACATTGTATCATCTCACGTCATCACAAGAAGGGTGAGTACAGTACAGGAAGATACTTTGAGAGAGAGAGAGATCACACTCACATAACTTTCATTACAGTATATTGATATAATTATTCTATTCTAATATTAGTTGCTGTTAATCTCTTACTGTGCCTAATTTATAAATTAAACTTTATCATAGGTATGTATGTATAGGAAAAAACTTAGTATGCATAGGGTTCAGCACCATCCATGGCTTCAGGCATCCACTGGGGGAACATATTCCTCACAGATAAGAGGGGGACTGCTGTATGTACCTTAGGGCTACTGCAAGAAGCACTTCACTAATGGCCATTTTCATGGCATCACCTAAGAGCTGTGCTGTTCCATAGAGTAGCTACGTGTATACATGATACTTAAATTTAACCTAATTAAAAATTCACTTTCTTAATTGCACTGTTCTCATTTCAGATGCTCAAGCACCACATGAGACTATTGAATTGGATGGTGCAGATATAGAATATTCCCATCACTGCAGGAAGTTCTACTAGACAGCATTGACCTAGAGTCTTACGACTTAAGGGGCTTCAGAAAGGGCAATCAACCATGCTGGTTTTCCTAGGATTGAGGGATTTCTGGGTTTATGGACTTTCAGCGTTAAAATTGGGACTAGTCCCTAGAAAACTGAGATAGTTGGTCACGTAAAAGGTCACCTAGTCCAACCATGTATCTAATACAGATATTCCTTCTGCAACATTCTTGATTTTGGACGTATCGGAGCTTGCTAGTTATGTTATATATAAACATCATGATGTGGCTGAAGCCGGCAGTGTTTGGCGAACTGTAGTAGAAGATGAAGCGAAAACAATAAATGGGAACTCCATTTCTGATTTTCTCCAGGAGGTAGCAAGTTCACTGGTGCGAGGGAGATTGTCCACAACAACACGGTCTCACCCACTGAAAAGGAGCACATTTCATAAGTAGCCTACGCCGAAGTCTGGCATCTGTAGCTTATGGTTATTGCCTTAAACAACATAAGATACCTGCGCTCAGACACCTGCTAAAGCAATGTTTTATAAATGTCAGTGATTTGATTATCATCTGTATTAGTTTCCTATTGCTGCTGTCATAAATTACATAGATTTAGTAGCTTAAAACAAGAGGAATTTATTCTTTTACAGTACTGGAGGTCGAGGTCTCCAGTGACCTTATGGGGTTAAAATCAGAGTATTGGCAGGGGTGGTTCCTTCTTAGAGCTTCAGGGCAGATTCCTTGCTGCTCTCTTTAGCTTGTAAGAGGTTACCTGGGTTCCTCGGTTCACAACCCTTTCCTTGAATCACTCTAACCTCTTGCTTCCCTTGTCACATGTCCTACTCCTCTGTCTTTGACCCTCCTGACTCCCTTTTATAAGAACCTTGTGATTACATCATCGGGCCCACCAGGCTAATCCAGGGTAATCTCCCCATCTCCCCTCGCTGAACCTTATATCGCACGGTGGTCTAAGACACTTCCATCCAGCCTTCTTTCCCTCTTTTGTTCACTGTCCTTGCATTGTGGACAGAAATATCTCTCAGCCTTCTCTGGTTCACATCACCTTTTCTCTCTCAGGCATTTCCTAATTAAATTCTTATTTGTTTAATCCCATTTTGGTATTTACATCTGCAAGGGCCCAATTAACAAGTATCGTTAACTTTCTGACCCTTATAATAATCAGAACTTTTTATTTTGTCCTTGTTTGAAGGCAGGTATGCATCTCATTTATGCAGCAGTTGTACCAAGTTGTTTGGCTGCTTAGTTAAAAGAGCAACTTTGTTCTGACACATTTGAACTTGGGGTTGTATTTGCCTGCTGGAGTATTTTGATGCAGGTTCCACAGCTGAACGAACAGTTTAAGATCTCCATCAATGTAGTATAGTTAAGACTTTTAGGCCATCAAAAGACTGCTGATAGGATGATGAATGATAAAAATAGACTTCAGTAGCTATTATGGGTTTCTGTGATGAGATGGAGTAGAAAGAGAGTTCTAACAGTGCTCAGGTGGGAAGTAATTGAGACTAGATCTTGCTGACAAGTCATTTAAGACAGTACGTGTGAAAACAAAACCACAACTATATTGACAGAAAAAAAAAACAACTGCCAAAGAAATGACATAATAGAATAATAGTTGGTCTGAAACGTCCTTTTGACAACATGGAGTGCTTACACTATATATAATACCCAACTTGAAGAAGATGAAGACTACAAATAAGTTTTAGGCTTCCTCAATGCTTCAGACCTTCAAATAAGGGTCACTTCCTTGTTTTTTCCTATTTTGAATGACAGGAATTTAACCTTCATGCCTCAAGCTTCAGTGGGGTTTTAAGTTGTGACAAAGGGGCAATCTCCCTTGCTATAAACTTTAACTCCATGC
>NW_017731974.1:835937-889024 GCF_001890085.2 Hipposideros armiger | reverse complement strand
GAGACCATGATAATAACTAAGTCTAAAATACGTAAATATTGGAAAGGCAAGTGCAGGGATTGTGCAAAGAATCATAAAACCTACTTGAAATTTTTGTGATTGTCTTGAACTACTGTATCTATCTATCTAGTAATAGAAAATACACAGTGCTCAAAAGAGGAAAAACACTGTCTACTGCTATTCTACTATTCACAACACTTCACTTCTGATACCGGATATGTGGATTTTCCACACCAAGCAATTCTCCAACTTTCCAGACACCAACTAGGTATCCTACCATTTAATGCAAGTCTGACACTATTTACCTGGAATTAGTATCAGATCTCACAAGTTAAGGGCTCATTCCCATAAGACTACCCTCCCCACATCCACCACCACCAAATTCAGATGCCAATCATGAGCCCAAGTTGTCACTTGTGCTTCTAACTGGCCATAAACTGGAGGTCCCAAAACTCCCTCCTAGGGTTCAATAATTTGCTAAAGCAGTTCACAAAACTCAGGAAAACAGTCTACTTACCAGATTACCAGTTTATTCTAAAATGATACAACTCAGGAACAGCCAGGTAATAGAGATGCATAGGGTGAGACATGGGGGAAGGGGGACACAGAGCTTCCATGCCCTCTTTAAGCATGCTACCCTGCAAACATCTCCGTATGTTCACCAACCAGGAAGCTTTCCGAATCCCCTCCATCAGGATTTTTACGGAGGCTTTTTATCAGGATTTTTACAGAGGCACAATTGATTAAGTCAACCTCCAGGCTTCTACCCTCCCTGGGTGTCAGGGTGTGTGGCTGAAAATTTCAACATTCTATGCACTTGATTGGTTAACCTGACAACCAGCCCCCATCCTTAGGGGCTTTCCATAAGTCACCTCATTAACATAAACTCCAATGTGGTTGAAAGGTGCTTGTTATGAATAACAAAAGACTCTTCTTTAGCATTTGTAGCTTATTACCACTTAGGAAACTAAAACAGAGCTCTGGCCAAGAAATGAGAGGAAGAACAAATATATATATATATATATATATATATATATATATATATATATATATATATATATATATATGTGTATATATATATATATATTATATCACAATATTGCACTACTACTAAAGTCTTTAACCATGGATTTGATCTATAACTCAGATATGGGATGTCAACAGAAATTCATTTTGCATTGTAGTGTAATGTATAGTTAAAAAAAACAAAAAGCATGACTTTCCTAAGTCTAAGTCCCCTTTCAGTACAAGCATTTGACAGGAGCCTCAAGTTTCAAATTTCCACTTTAGTGGACTGTGTCGAAACCCTCCAAAGCACTGGTATTAAAGAGAGTGCCATCTGGTAAGAAGCAGGTAATGAGCTCGGAGGAAGGGCTATAAAAAAGATTTTAGATTCAGGTGCATTTTAAACAAAGCTGAAGTTGCTTTTGAGGAGGTAGCAGGTATATAAGCATCAGTAAAATATTACCAGGGTCTCTGTACACAGAAAAAGTAGCAAGAAGGCAGTTAGAGCCTGAAGTCATCCTATTACTTAAATGGTTCCCGGAAAGGAAAAGGAGTCCCAGAGGCCAAACATTAGATTGAAATGGAAACTATGAGCCAACAAAACTAAATTGTCATTTTTTTCATCTTTAGACTCACTAGAACCATTTTGATATATAGAAGTTAGCACCTGCTTAAGACAATTTAGCTGGTGACAATGCCTAGAACATTATTACTCTACTCTTAATGTTATCATTGACCAATTCTGTTTTAATAATTGTGGTGTGACTTTTGTTAATTTACACAACTAGAATAAAATGTCTTCCTATACAGCATAAAGTCATATTTTTGCATGTTTTTGTTCATCCATGAGTATCACTTACCAGGTACCTATAATGATTTAGATTAGATGACCTCTAGAATTCCCTTGAGCTCTTAAATTCTTTGAGTCTATGAGGTGCCAAAGACATGGTGCCTTCTCATAGAAACAAACAACTGGGACTTTCTGGCCCAAACGGAGTAATAGGAAACTGATTCATCCTTTACTTTAAACAAATATAAAATATATATTTTAAAAAACAAACAAACAGTTTTTAAACATTGGACAACAGACACCAGGAACATGATCCCTGAGAGAAGGGACACAAATAAGACGAGCCCTATGATTGTACTACCTTACTACCTAAAGTTTCCAGGACACTGAGCAGGGAAAATGAAATACAGCATGGTAGTCTCACTGTATTGAGAGTATAGCAATCAGGGTTCAAGGTGACTGGATTTTATGGAGTGGAGTACCAAAGAGAAGAGAGCTGCATAGAGAGAAACAGAGCCCCAGGAATTTGCAGAGGGTTCCTTTTGAGTCTTTCAGCTCTGTATTAATCAATGTGTATGTATGTGGGAAAACTACCCAAGGCTGGGGAGAGAAAGAGCCACCAAGAAAAGAGTAGGTAAAACAATGTGTAGGAATAGTTCAGCTGGAAATAGTTTGTGTTCTCACCAGCCAGAGAAAAAGATCTTGTATACATAGGTCTTTGGGAAAAATCCTCAGAAGTCCTTTATAGTGTGACTAAATTAAGCCTGGGCCACAAGGCGCTCTGCCTACATTCTAGTTAAGCTTCAAACTGAGTCTCTAAAGGAACTCACTGATTCTGAGTAAATTAATCGCATGCAGAAAAAAAATCAAATGCTACTTAAAGAACCACAACAAAACCCAGTACCAATAATGCAAAATTTGCAATGTTTAGCATTCAATTAAAAATACCAGGTATGCAAAGAAGCAGGAAATATGACCCGTAACCAAGAGAAAAATCAACCAAGGGAAACAGATCCAGAAACGGCAGGGATGATGGAGCCAGCAGGCAAGAATGTTAAAATGCTGGTGTAAATATAATTCATATGTTTAAAATGTTAGATAAAAACTTAATCACAATATGGAGAGAGGTAGAAGATATAAGAAGAACCCAAATAAAACTTATGCAGGGAAAAAAAAATACATTACCTAGTTGAAAAACCACACTGGGTGGATTTAGCAGCAGATTAGAAACTGCTAAAGAAAAAATAAATTAATCTACTTCGAGACATAACAACAGAAACAATCCAAAATTAAGCACACAGATTTTTTTTAAAAAAAGGCTGAAAAATGACCTGTGTGAAGATATAAAGTGGTCTAATATATGTGTAATTAGAGTTCCAGAGGAGATAAGTTAGAGGGAGGGACAGGAAAACACATTGAAGAAAGAATGGCTAAACATTTTTCAAATTTGATGAAAATTATTAACCCAAAGATCCAAGAAGTTTAACAAACCTGAAGCATAACAAATATAAAGAAAAACATGTCAAGTCACAACATAATCAAATTTCTGATAATCAGAAATAAAGACAGTCTTAATGGCAGCCAGAGAAAAGTAAACACATTATATATTGAAATGCAAAGATAAGAAAGACAACACAATTGACAATATCTTTCATGTACTGTCAACCTAGAATTCTATACCCAGTGAAAATATCTTTCAAAAATCAAGGCTAAATGAAGGCTTTTTCAGACAAACAAAGCTGAGAGATAAGAGACTCTGGAATTGATTTCATTCCTTTGATATAATTTGAATTATTTGAAAAAAAGAAATACTTGCATTACTTGGATGGCCCAGGCTTCTTTGAAACTTAAAGGCTTATCCTCTTCCAATCTGCCTCACACACAGTATTCTAGAGTGTTCATATTAAATAATCCCAAAGTGTAAGGTAAACTTGTACATTCCTTCCAGGAGTATAGCAGGATCTTCTTATCTAACCTATCATACTTTATAGTTTCTCTATCTAAAGGTTACTAACTCTATAGGATGTAAATCACAGAAAAAAATAATATCCTCTTTTTTCAGTAAAACTGTGTCAGTTTCCTTATATCTAAAACACAATCTGTCTAGGTGACATCTAATATTTCTTCCGGCTCTGAAATTACCTAGGCCCAATAAAAAATACTAACATGACCATTTACTGAGTAGGAACTCTGCTATGCTATCTCTGTCAAACTAATAAATATATAATTATATCGGGCTGTCAGAAAAGTCATGACGCATTTCTGCAACGAAAAACACAGAAAAAAAATACATCATGACCTTTCCGACAACCCAATAAATTGTAATAACAGTAACATAGGACAAACATATTGCAATAAGATACAATAATAGTGAATCTACAATAACATGAGTTGCATTTCAGGTAGGAGAGAATATGTGAAAAGGAACTGCTATAGATAAGGTGCCTTTGAAAACTGAAAGAAGGACAAATTACCTGGGGTGAGGAGCATGAAATGGGGCTGGAGAAATGAGCAGGGGCCAGATTAGACAGTGTCTTGAAGGTGACATTACAAATTTTGGTCTTTATCCTATGTGCAAGGTTTAAAGCAAGGTAATGATATGAACTAATTTTTGTTTTAAAAAGATCACTGACAATTGTCTGGAGCCATGCTGTCCAATAGAAATATATTGCAAGCCACATAAGAAATTTAAATTGCCTATTAGGCACATTTTAAAAAGTAAGAAGAAACACATCAAATTAATTTTACTAATATATTTTATTTAAACTAACATATCCAAACTATCATATCATTATGTAATCAATGTAAACATTTATTGACATCTTACATTACTTTTTCAGACTGTCTTTAAAATTCAGTGTGTATTTTAAACTTAAAGCACATCTTAATTCAAACGAGCAGCATTTCCAGTGCTCAGTAGCCACATGTGGTTAGTGGCTACTCTACTAGGTAGTGCAGGTCTAGAGAATGAATTGAAGGGAGCTGGAGTGGAGGTAGAGAGCCCAGTTTGGAGGTTACTGCAGGAGTCCCATTGAGATAAGCATTGCTGAGATTAGGATAGTAACATAGAGATTGCAGAAAGTAGATGGATTTGAGATTAGTTTGGAGGGAGTTAACAGCAATAGAAACAAAGGAGTGTGGAGAAAAGCATTATCAAGTAAAATATAACCAGAAATAACCACAGGATAATCCTAAGACTGTTCCTAAATATTAATGCTTTGATGTTAAATTTTCTCTTTGTAAAAGAGCCTTAGCAGGATATATATTTTTACTGTCACTTATAATTTTATTATTTTCTCTTTTTATGTCTATTTTCATTTTTGATCAACTGCTTTTCTGCCTTGGTCTGCTTCAAAATTCCTGTTTGTTTACTTGTTCATCTGTTTATTTAATTCCACTTGATTTAACAAACATTATTGAGTGACTAATTTGTGCTAGGCTTTATGCTAAACACTGGGAAGATAAAGAAAAATAAGAAATGGCACCCTTACTTGAAGAAGCCAAGTCTAATGAGCAGATCTAACATTTATGCCTTTTCTCTCAATTGTCTTGGCTGTTTAACAATAGAGTGTATTCTAGTCTCATCCAGAACATTCTCAGCAGATATGTATACTCCTACTTTTGGCAGTGTCTGACCATTCAGCCAAGGTTCAGGCAGCAAAACAGAAATCACCCTAGGTATCGTGAACAAAATGGAACTTAACACAGGGATTTAAAGACTTTCAAAATCATTTGAAGGCCTAGAAGGGCAAAGGTCATGGAAGCCCCTGCAAGCTTTCAGGAGATCTACAAATGCAAGAACATCAAGAAATCCACCTCCTCTGACTTTATTCACTTCACCAAAGTGAGTGATTCTCAGGAGTTTGCTTGGGAACCACTGGAAAAAAAAAACCACCTCACATGAACCATCTACCAATCTCCACCTGCTTGCCCATGGCTGCCACTAGAGAATAATGGCTTTTCCTTTCTATAATTCAAGGAAGAACGTCTCATCATCTAACCTGCTGGCTAGAGATTCTGGGAAATACAGTTCTCAGGTTCTTCCCCTGCAATGCAAGGGAGAATATTAAAAGAGACTGGGTATGAATCTGAGTTGAAATATACAACCAAGTACATGTAGGTTGGGCATATTGTTGGTTCTGGGGTAAAATAGTGTATGTCTTTAAGCCTCAAATACTCAGTTTCAATTCTGTACTCCCAAATAAAATTTCAGTTCAATATCTAACGTCTGTATTTTGAATAATATTTCTTTCACCAGAATCAGAAAGTATCTTAAGGAGCTCAAAGGCAACTAAGCTCTAAAAAAAGTATTGAGAGACTGAATATACAAACAGAAAATGGCAAGACCATATATAAAAACAGAACTTTGACCCACAACCTGCAGCAACCTGCCCAGGAAACCAATACTTTTATGCACAATAAACAAACCAGAAAGGCAGCTGGCTGTAAGTTAGACTTGCAGAAAGCCAGCTTGCTATCTCTAGTGACAATCCAGGAGGCTAAACAATAACTTCTAAAATGACCAGCCCCAAATGGCCAGGACTTGATTAATAACTGATAGCCTCTCTAATTTTTCTCCCCACTTTCAACTTAGAACCAACCAGAGAAAGTCAAGTATACACACCTAACCAGTCCCATAAGATGCCCCCCCTTCTAGGTTGCCTGCCTACAGCTTCTCCATGCCAACAGCCTCCAATCAGGGAATACCTGAAGCCTTTCCTTGTTTTCTACTATGGCGCTTTCCTGCCCCTTTGTCTGCCTTTGAGTTTCTGCGAAAATGCAACTGATGATGGCTGACTCCCTGGCTATAGCAAGACCTGAAGAAATAGCTCATGCTTTTCTCATTTGGTTGGTCTTCTTTATTTTTACAGTATTGATCAAGCTAGGATTTTATCTAACAAGAAACTGCATTTTGTAAGGAAAATAATGCTTGAATTTCCTGTAGGCAGGGCCAAGAGTTTATTCTTTTTTTGTGTATTGGCATATACGCATACCCAAGCATAATAATAATAATTGTTATTCAGGACTAACTATGTTTCTGGTACTGTGCCAAACACTTCATTTTATCTTATTTAATTCTCCCCCAGAATCACTGAGGGAGGAACTGTAATTAGTTATTTATTAGGTGAGAAAACTTAAGCACAGAAATGTTGAGTTATTTGCCCAAGGTCACCAAATTAGTAAGACGAATTTGAACTACCTAGGTATCTCTGACTGCATAGGTTATACTATTAATTAATATTTGTGGACTGATTAAGCATATTGCTTTATGAGATTTTACCAGACATGCATATAAATTTCCTCTCTTTATTGCTGTCTCCTTGGAAAATCCAAATACAGGGTTCATTTTAGAGATCATGTATTTCTATAATAGAATCAGTTTCCTAAGACATTTTCCCTTAATTTGTGATAGAAATCTTGAAATACTCAGAAAAGCATCAAAAAGTACATTTACTTCGCCACGTGAGTTGTTCAGAATTGAGACGCTGAAGAAGAAATGACATGAGGCCCCATGACATCTTTGGGTTTGCCATTCATTCCTATTTCAAGCAGGATTTGGGCGCCACTAGTCACTGCTGGGTTTTAGGGCACACGTTTCAGATCCCAGTTAAGAAGAGGAATATGAGTTGTTATTTATCGTATCTCAATAACATATAAGGATAAAAACCACTGTGAAATCTCACAGATTGAATATCCCATGAAGCATTAGTGTGAAATAGAAGGTGTTTTGGCTTTTCAGTTTGTTTTTCACTTGTCTCTCTCAATAATCTCAATGCATTCATTTTTAAATTGGTTGGGAAGGCAGGAGTACGATGGGATTAGAATAAATGTCACCGGAAGTATCCTGTGGTTTTAAACTCTTTAATCAAAAGAGCATACGGACTTCTCTTGAGCCTAACTGAATTACAAGAACATCACTTACATTTAAAAACTTGACCATTCAAGGATGTTAAACTGGCCTGGCTCTTTCTGCAATCCATGATGAAGAAAGGGGGGAAATCCAACTGACAAAGAAAAGCTAACGAAAAAGGGTAATGTAAAAAAAAACACGATTTTTTTCAAAATATAGTTGAAGTATAAAGAGGTTATATCTTTATTTTATTCTTGTTTTATTCTATAAAATACAAATGTATAGGAAGGATATGATCATTTCAATCGACATTCAGAGGTCATTTAAAGCAATTGTGGTCCTCGGGCTGTTTCTTTTCAATATGATCCACTGATCAGAAGGAATTGGAAATGATTCTGCTTTAACCGGAAACACATTTCTGTCCAGAACTGAGCTTCGAAGCATGAAAAAGACACAGTGGCGGCTCTTGCTTTTGTTTCTATGTGGGCTCTAATTTGAACTTCCGTGATTGTTCTGCCTTCTGGCTGTGCAAAGATTCAGGAAGTTAACACCAGCATGTTCTTGTATGCTGTTTCATGCAAATAGATAGGTCAATAAACAAACAAACAAACAAATAAATAAAATTGTACCAATTATCATGTTTGCATTTTGTAGAATGGCTCTATTTAAATTGATTATAGGTTAAACAAGAGCATTTGTAACATTGGCAGCTCAGCGTGAATCTGGCTTTATCCCAGAGCACCCAATCTGAAAAGTAAATGATTGTAAGCACCCTTGGGAGGGGAGTCAGCAATGGCTTATAATAAAAAACTGTCTGGAACCATTAAATTTCACCTGATTTTCAAATTAAGAAATATATCCCATGGTTGTATTTAGTCTTAATGCACACGGCCTTCCATTTGAAAGAGTTCTTCAAATCCCATTAAAATACTCATCTTTTCCTGAGAGTTAGTGCTTCCAAAATGACATCATCAGTGATAAGGATAAAAGCAGTGAAAAATTTAATGCCTCATGCCAGGAATTATTTGGTCATAGAAAGTACCTAAAGGCTATTGTAACTGCTCTGACTTCGTAGCTCCTGGCTCTGGGAATTCTGATTTCTGCGTCTAGGAGAGCACAGCGAAGTAAGAAAAGTCTTGATGGGGCTAAAACAGGATAACTTTGTGAGCCCTAAAGAGCTTGGCAATTTATTATATTTGATGTGAAAAGTACAGCCCTTTTATTTTCTTAGTCTAAATGCACATGAATCTTTTTGATCCATAAATCTCTGCTCCTGAATCTTATGCTAAGACTCTAATTGTTACTTAGAATATTTTATATAAAGTATGTAAGGATGTGATGTCATTCTCAGGGCTTTTAAAGTTTCTTCACAAGGTATAAAAACAATGCCTATAAAAATAAAGTAAGATCCTCCTACCTTTATTCATAATCATTCAGTGACTTCTTATTACTAAGATATTTTCCTCAGGAAAATAAAGGGGAGAAATACTGTAATAGGAAAAGAAGATTCAGATTCATAGGGATGAGTTATTCTTAGGTGGCATATTCTTTTCATTCATTTCATTTAACTTAATTTCATTTCATTTCATGAACACCTACATAATGCTTCCTATGTTCCAAGTACTGTTCTAAGCACTTAACAAGTATTCATTCATTTAATCTTCATGACAACACCATGAAGTAGGTACTATTATTAACCCCACTGGACAGATAATGAGACTGAAACACAGAGAGTTTAAGTAACTTGCCTAAGATCACTCAGTTGTGGAGCCAAGATTGTGAAGCCATGCAGTCTGGCTCACGTTATTTAGAGACCCTCATGGTTTAGGCAAGTGCACAGCACACTCCGACCATCAGTCAAAGCTGTTCAATGGCGTGGGCTTGAGAGCAAACGATAGTCATTTTGTATTTGGTTCTATACATTTTACAGTTTAGAGGTGGTTTTTCGTGTCTGTCATATTAAGCGGTAAGATTTTCTAATGCTGCCATAAATTTTCTAGCTGCATATAATGAGAAAAATGTACATAAGTCAGATGATTTGCCTGTATGGTTTTTCTTATTAGCACGTGGTAACAACACTGGATCTTTAAAACATAGTGCTAAGGTGAAAACTAGAAGAAAATTATATATACATATACATATATATCATACAATTTATGTAAATTAAAAATATATTAAAGCATAATATGTTTTGCAAATATATATGCAAAACAAAAAAAAGGTGTACACAAAGCACGTTAGAGAAGTTTAAATAAAACAGGAGCAGAGCTTTACAGGTATCATTAATCATGGACTGAGGCTTGTGATTAATTCAGTCCGCTGATCCCAAGGTCTGAAGCTGGAAGGAAGCATCTACCTAACTATTATCCACACATGTATAGAGTCCACTTGTCTGTTTCATTTGCACTGACAAGGGAAAGTGAGATCGCTTCTGTGTTGCTGGTACTCATTAGATTTTATAGTATAGTTCTTGACCCTCTGTAGCAGCAGTACTCACATTTTGGGCTCAGGATACTTTACATTCAAAATTATTGAGGACCCTAAAAAGTTTATAACATAAAGAGATATGTGTATACAAATTTATGCCTATTGATATTTACCATATTAGAAATTATGACTGAGAATATTTAAACATTTATTAATTAAAAAATAACAGTGACAACCCATTACATGTAAATAGAAATGCTTCCTTTTAATGAAAAAAAAATTATATTTTTCAAAATAAAGAAGGGAGTCCGTTTTGAATTTTTTTTTTGCAAATATTTGTGATGTTTGGATTAGTTGAAGGCAGTTGGATCCACATATCATACAATATGTGCTCCATAGAGGACATTAAGTAAGATCTGCATCCTATCTTTTGCCACATGTTGCTTTGGCTGAAGTATATGAAGAAAATCTGGTCTCCCACAGATATGCAGTTGGAAAAACAGGGACTATTTTAATAGCCTGTCAGGTAACTATGGATATTCTTCTTTGGTGCTACACCAAAACTCGACAAGTAGTAGTTTTTAATAGTTACTGCAATGTGGAATCTGAAACCATATCAATGAACTTTTCATACTATGTTACATTAAAACCCACTAGTCTATGTTATACCTTAAATGGATATTTTTACCCATGTATGATTTTGTTAACAACATGCATTGATCATCTGAAAACTATTGGTTCACTGAGTTATGCAGATCTTCCAAATGTTGACACTTTTCATGAAATGTTATCAAAATATCATGGTGGTTAATATCCACATAATAAACACAAATCTCATCCTAAAAGTCCCTTTTAAATTTTGGAAGCTTAAAGCTCACAATGGTAGATAATAATTTTCCAAAATTTGAATTGTCATTTGAAAAATTAAATTTTATCATTGGCACCAAACGTCAGTTATTTTTCTTGAAGGGGTAGGCCTACCTCATTCTTGACAAAGTGATAGTTTGTAGCCATTCTTTTAAGTAAAAATTTTGTTCAGCTTGCAAATCAAACAACGGCTTTTCCCGTAGACAACAATTGTACTTTGGTGTGCAGAAGTGCTTAATGTGTAGAGAATAGTAAAAGATGTGTGCTCAAGGGCTGAGATTTAATGGATTTTCACTGCTTTATCAAGGACATTCTTAAGTAACACTTGCATCTTTTTTAGCTGCGAGTACATGGCAATGAGGGCACAATGTCTGGTGCTACCGCCTCTATTTCTACAAAACACCAGCAGATTTCCTCACCATCAGTAAATAGAGAACAAGATCTCAGCACCATTATAAAGTAGTTTAGAGGTCACAGGATCTCCAGGGGTCTGAAGACCACACTGCCACTCTACAGCATGAGATCGATTCAAACTCAGCATCTAAAGAATTTACATGCTGAACATAGCTTAAAATACCTAATGAAATCTAAATTAGGCACTTTCTGAGCCCAAATAAAAATGAGTCTAGAGGTTTCAGGGCCCTCTGTTCTTTAATTAGTCTTATTTGCCTTAGTTATATTTGGAGTGTCAATTTTTTAAAAGTAAAACATTTAAGTGAATTTTCAAACCGTCTTAACTTGCTATTCCTAAGGATTTCACAGCATCGCCAATAATATTGCCAGTTAAATCAGTAAACAATTCTTCTGCTTTATGGCTTATTCAGAAGATAGATCTGAGGCTGTTTCAGACCTGAGCTGAGTGACTGATCAATACTTAATCAACCTACAGACTACAATTCACTAAATCGGGGTGTTTTTTTTTGAGTCATCCATGCAATCCTGGTTTCCAGTCCTTCCCTACTACCTGAAAGTCTGCAGAAACACCACCCCCATTCTCATTCTTGCCCCAGAAGCAGACTCACAGGCCCCTGAATTTGGTATTCTGAGTGTATTTTCTGCGTTTATGCATCTTCTCCCCACCACACACTCTTTTCCTTTACTCTTTTTTAATAGCAGGCAGGTAAGGAAAGCACAAGTGCCTTAAAGCTAAATAGTTCATTAAGAATATGAATAAACCCCACTTTACACTAAGGCAGTGACAATTTCTTGATAGCCTATAAAGACGCTGGACTGAGTGCAGGGAATTAGGGAATAAAGAGAATCGTAGCAACGTTATAAAGAGGCTGAAATTACAATTCTCGGCCTCCATAAACTAGAAACATGTTTTTGAAGACCAGCTCAGACCCACGTGAAAAGAGCAGCAATGAATCAAGGCGATATCCAGTGAGAAGTAAAATGAGTGATATCAAATCAGTGCTGTTCCCAGAACTCCAAGTGCACTCTGGGTCTCATGGCCTTTACACTTGATGCTCTTTCAGTCTGGAAACTTCTCTCAGTTCTCCACACTTTACATATCTCTCCATTCAGTTGTCACCTTAGCAGAGGAACTTCACTCTATTATTGTAAAATAATACCCCACCCCACCCACTCTGTTTCTTAATCTACTTTATCTTTCTTCACAGGAGCTACCACCACCTGACATATTAATATATTTGTTGATGTTGTCTGCCTTGCTTCACCTGAATGTTAAGTTCCCAAGAGCAGAAACTTAATTATTTACTGCTGTATCTCAGGGCCTAGATAGTTTCTAGTACTTAATAGGACACAATAAATATTTGTTGAATGAAGGAATGAATGAATGAATGCTACGGCAGCTAAGAGTGGGGAGAGGTATTAACTAGGTGGTAAAAAAGCATTTGATGGGCTGAGGTTTGAGCCAGGCCTTGAAGGGTATTTCTTATTTGTAGGGCCAATGAGCAGAGTTGTCTCCTTGTTTTAAAGGACTCAAGTGAGATGTCATCTTCAAAAGCTAGTTTTGTTGGGACCTCCAAACTGGGAGGTCTGCCACTACTTTTGTGTCCCATAATTCTCCATGCTGTTCCCTATGGTAGAATTCACTCTAGTGTGTCTTATCTCGTGTCTAGCTGTTTGGCTGCTCCAGCAGATTTATTGGCTCTGGGATGACAGGGACAGTATCTTATTCACAGTTGCATACACAGCCATAGCACCAACCCTGCTGCCCCATAAATATTTGTTGACTGTATGATTTAGTGAACTAAGCAGAAAGCTCACACAGGGGAGTGAAAAGCAGGTATGGACCAAATCATAGAGATTTGTTGAGCTGAGACATGAAGTTTCGGTTTTGATCAGGTAAATACTGTGACAAGCTATTGTCTTAGCAAGGCCAATGGGATCATGTGTACATGATGGAGCAATGAAAAAATAGTCAGAGGGACAAATTATAACCATACCTCAGTGTTCTAGTCACAAAATAATAAAGGTCTGTACCAGGCTGATGGCGATGGAATGGTCATGAAGAAATAAATGTAGCCATCAACTGGTAACTGATTCGATATTAAGAGCAGTCAGTCATAGATGACTATATTTTTAAGCCTGGGTGACTATCAAAGGGTGATATGGTTGCTCTAGCCTATGTTTTAAATCTTAAGGCTCTTAAGAAAAGACTATTCAGCAAACTATTCACTTTAATGGCACAATTTCTTTATTTTTGCTATACTTAATAGTAGACTCTGTCAGAATTCGTATATATAGCTTATAACCTAATATGAGGCTTTTAGACCAAACTTTAAAATTCTAAGGTTACATTACTTTTCTAATTGCTGCCAGTTGTCTATGAAAAGAAGTTAACTTCTAGGAGATGAAGGTAACGATGATGAAATATTAAATTTCATTAAATTATGTATACTTTGGAAGAATCTCAGAATCCAGGGCTTCAAGAAACCTCAATCAGATAAAGCAAACAGAATTTCTGTCCCATGGTAATTATCTAAGGCAGGATATATACTCGGTGATTCATAAGCCAGGCTGAAGTGGATAGGTAGAGGAGGTGGAAACACAAGTACCTTTTTTTTTTTCCCTCTTCTTGCCTTGATACTCAGCTCTGGTGCCTTCTCTTTTATAAACAATAAAGTTGCAATAAGACGGAAAAGAGTGAGGAGCTACCCAAGGTCAACTGCAACCAAATTTCATAGACCTCAGTGAGGAAGAATGCTTTTCCTAGAGAGAAATCAGTGTGCTTAGAAAAAGACAGGAGTAGATGCTGGGTACACTGAGATGGCAGCTGTCCATTATACCAACTCAGTCCTACCCGTTCATGTCTAAGCAGGTTCCCTCCGAGGAAACATGCTGATTGAAAGTGGGCTGAGGAAATGAGGCTGCTATGAAGACCCTGCTCCACCTCTCTTCCTTCTTTGCCCCTTTCTGCATATCCTTTCTGTTCTTTTCTGAAAGTTTTCCTCAGTTTAAGCATAATTCTTGCTTTCTCCTCACTTCAGCTTGCTATAGCCCCAACTCCCTCCCCACCCCACCCCTCTCTCTCACTGCACTCTTTTGGTGTGTGCACGGTCTCCTAATTGCCTCATTCTCTCAGTTTCCTAATTCCAGATTCCTAAGAGAGGACAGTGATTTGCTTAAGATCATTGTATGTCCATGTCAAAGGTGATAGGCACAGACTGGACACTGCAATCTGTGGATCGCTTACCAGCTCAGAGCTAATTCTTCTTCTAACCAGTTTAGAGAAGGTGGGGAAGAAAATGTTCTTAACTCCCTTGGCCAGACTATAAGCAGTAAAACCCCCTTTAACAGTGGTGCCAGAAGGGCAGCGCTTGTTAAATAACCTCCCATAAATGAAGCACCATGCATGGTATCAATTATATTCCCCCGGTAACTTCATTTTCCCATTCTCCAAACCAATTACTTCACACTTTCTAGTACCCTCTCATTACACACTCTCACTGCATTCTTCCCTAGGAAAACATATTCTCCCTTCCCCAAATCCACCAACCACATTCCTACCTAAGGCTGTAACCACCACTTGTGCTCTGAATCCCTACTCCCCTTCCCACGGAGTTCCCTCCAACCATTATCAGTTTCCTAAAACGTATTATGTATTTCTCTATGTGTTTATTATCTATGTTTTCCGACTTATGTCCTCCCATTAGAAAATAATCTCCTTAAGACAAGAATGCCATGTGTTAAATTTAACACTATTCCCAGCACCTAGATTAATTAAACACAATTAACTTTTGTGGTCCGTTTGACTCATTTGAGTGTGGTAGCTACTACAAATAGTATGACCCTTTCTCTTACTTCTTTCCTTTAAATTTATTTAGTGTTGATTTGAAAATAACCTGTTCATAGAAACTTTCCTATAAACAAAATACAGATGCAAATTTAAATCTTTATTTTGTTGGTCTTGAAGATCAGTGACACATTGATCTCTATATGTTTTTCACAAAGATAAATGTGTTTTCCTGATGTATTATTTTTCAAGACCCATTTAGCTTAATCTGTCAATAAATTCAAAATACCTTCAAATTGATGAGTTTTGTGTTATATATATAGCAAAAATAAAATGTTTTACTCTCAGGGAGCTTATACTCTAGTAAGATAACCACAGTTGCATGTGCAAGGATGTTGATCACACTTTGGTTTATAAAAGGAAAGATGTGAAATAATCCAAATGTCCTTATCAAAATATTAGTCAAATGAATTGTAATTGGTAAAGAAGGCTATTTATTGCAGCATTTCTGTAATTTCAAAAGATTAGAAAGAACTTAAATGCCCACCAATTGTGGGCTACTTGAATAAACTATGGTCACACCATCAAAATGATTACTATTCAGCTGTGATCAGAAAGACATATTATTAAATGAGAACAGCAATATGTACAGTATCTGCATACTGTGCCATCTTATAGCTAAGAAAGTGAGACAATACACACACAGACACACACACACACACACACACACACACGTTTATTTTCAAAATGGTAAGATAAATCAAGAGCTGGTAACAATGGTTACCTTTAGGCAAGAATGGGAATTAGGTGAGGGGGTAAGAATGGAAGTAAAATTTTCAAAACATTTTGTAGATTTTACTTTGGAAACTTATGAATGCTTTATAACATCCTAAAAAATTAAAACTTAAAAATCAATACAATAAATTTAATTTAAAAAATCAATCCCTAAAATTAGAAAACTAAAAGGAAATAATAACTTATTTTTTGAGTTGGAGGCTTAGCAACTCAGAGAAGCGTTATTTCAAAGTGACTGTAAAACAGTAATTTTACTATATCTCTAGGATTGAACATAGTTTATGTACAAAAGAAATGCCAAGAAAATTCTTCTCAGTAATCATGTTAGTATTAATACATGGTCCTTCTGAAACTATTAAAAGATAAAGCAAATAAACATTATTCCATTTAGAAACCAGTTTTCAATGAAAAAGGAAAAAGATACCAATATAAATCATATAAATAAAAGTTCTGTAAGCAAAATCTGAGTTGGAAATATTAGTATTATATGAACTTCTCAATTATTTTCCTAGCTTGGATTACTGAAAAGGTCTAAGTATTTACAGATGAATAGATGATGTTGAGATTTACTTCAAAATAGTCCAGAGTGTACAAAGGAAATGGGACGAGGATGGGGAGAGGGGGATGAAACAGACGGCCACATGTTGATAGCTGTTAAAGCTGGGGGATGGGTGCATGGCTGTTCATAAAAAATATTATATGCCTACTTTTTATATGTTTGACAATTTCTATTATAAATATTTTAAAAAGTTATTTTGATATCTTTATTCCATTTTCTTTCAGTGCTTTCTGGAAAATTATAGCATGACTTTTGGAAATAGAGAACTATGAAAATTCCTTTTCAGAGCAGTCTGAAATAATAATGAATTCCATAAGCATTATGTCTTCTTTACCTTTCAGCAGTTATTTAAAAAGAAGACTATTTCACACATCAACTGACATAAAATATTAATACAATGGACCCTTGACTAGAAGGTTTTGATTTCTTATGAAGGAAATACAATAATTGTGTTAGGAAAAATATGGATTTTTTTTTAAAATAACAGATTGTTTTGAGATTAGTTTTCTCCTAAGGTAACATTCTATTAACTGGATATTCAGTCAGGCCAAGGTATGTTTTCCAGTTTGCCAAATATCTGTCACTGAATAGTAACTAAATTTTTAATTTTTTTCTGTACAATCAAAACAATAGAACATCTTTCTCTAGACTGAAGTCAATCTCTCAAATCCTGTTAATCTTGTTTTCTACCATGAGCCTGTCATCCATCCTGAGCCTAAACTGATAATACTTCACAACAGCTTGGCCATTCCCCACCCAACAGACTGACACCACCATCTTGAATCATGAATATATCTCCATTGTCCTAGGTAGCTGCAAGAATAAAACGCGTCAAAAGAACGAATGCACTGCAGCAACTGGGTTTAATTAAAACAAACTTTACACAGTTTCACATTTTTAGTAAGCAGAAAAGAAAACACTTAACAAATGAAAGACGAGGTAGGAGTAGTATGTCACCACTAAGGAATTAAATGAGTTCAGAACATCTGAAAAATTGCATATCGTGTACAAACAAAGGCAGAGATACTAATTTTTTTCAAATATGTGTGCGCACACACACACACACACACATGCGTTATCATAATAAAGACAGCATCACAGAATCCCTGAGAGTGCTGCCATGGTTTATGCTGAAAAACTCTTAGAAAGGGCAATGCCCTTGTGCTACTTTATAAACAACACAGTAATATGGGGAATAATAGCACAGGTTCAGGGAATTGGGTTCAATTACCAATTTACCATGAGCTGCATAGCTTTGGGGTATGTTACTTATCCTCTTTGTACTTCAGTCTTGTCACCTTTGAAATGCAACTATTTAGCCTTGAGACATAATAGTAGCAGCTTCTTCTCAGGTTTTCATGAAGATTTTTTTAATGCAGCACTTAATGAATAAACTATGCACAGTGTTTGGTGCATAGTTACCAAAGGCAAATGTCCGCATAACACTGACATTCTAAACATGGTATCTGGGTTGAAACTTTTCTTGCCAACACAACATTTGGGCTCTGTGGTGAAGACCGTTTGTTGTCCAGTCCGTCATCCATTGATTCCATTTTCCATGCTAGTGGGGCACAGTGTGACTTGGAATAACCAGTTATACTTGCCAACTTCTTTTGCTGCTGGTAGTGTCATGTACCTATGTTCTAGTAAATGAGAATCTAGTAGAAGTGATATGTGGGGCTTCCAGGTAATTTTATTGAAAGAGGTGAGTCTGCCCTTCTCTTTCACTCTGCCTGCTGGAATGTGGACATGATGGCTGAAACTAGGACAACCCACCTGGACCATGAGGCCACACGCACACTGCATACTGCACACTGGGTAACTGGAGAACAGGAGTCCAAAGCTGCCTTACCAGCCCTGGAATTCTCACTTCCAGACATTTTTTTATTAGTTTCAAGTGTGCAAAACAACATAATGATTAGACATGTACACCCCTGACAAAGCGATAGACTCAACAAGTCTATTACCCATCTGACACTGTACATAGCTATCACAATACTATTGCTGTACTATACATCCCATATATATATATATAGTTTAATTACAGTTGACATTCAATATTATTTTATATTAGTTTTAGGTGTACAGTGCAGTGGTTAGGCATCTATATAACTTATGAAGTGATCCTCACACCCCCCTTTCCTCCACTCCCCGTCCCACACACATAAGTTCAGTACCCATCTGTCACTTTCAGGCTTTTTAATGTGGGAGATAAAGTTCTGGCTGATTTTAACCATAAGGTTTTTGTTTCAATTTGTTTTATTATTATTGCTGTTAATTTGTTTTATTTTGTTTGTTACATGCAGCCAATCAAGCCCTTTAAATCTGGTCAGGGACAATAATCATTGGTTGAAAAACCCATTTCATTTGTCAATATCTGTGCCAGTCCATGTACAGGTAAAAGGAGAAATCTGGACTTGCAGAAGATGTTTATCTAAGATTGTGGACAGGTTAAAAAAACAAAAACATATAAACCAAGTAAAGGAACAAAGGCACACCACTTGGAGAGGTTCACGCTATGAACCATCATTAATATATTACGGTGTAAATAGTATACAGAGATTCTTAGGAGACTTGAGACAAAAGAAGTAAATAAAACGAGAAGGAAAGACATCTAGAGATATTTTAAATGGCTCTTGAGTATGAGGGAAGGAAAAAATTATGCAATTCTTGAGGCTTGAGAATGAGCCAAAGTATTTTGGCAGCAGAGCGTAGAAAGTCAGTAATCTATAATAAGTGAGAGCCGCTACACCAAAATTATTCCTAGAGTAAATCCACTCTGAATTTCATAAGGGCAGCATTCCCACCCATACCGAGAATTATTAATTTAATGACAACCCTTTTTACTTTGTTTGTTTCACAGGTTATGGGTCAACACACGGACACTGATTTATGTTTTAAGAAATTGTTGGTTGTCTCTTTCGCAACAGCAAATGCAAAACCAATGCAATCAGCACTAAAAATCCCATCCGTCTGGCTGACCTGGAATAGACGAGTCTGTTGGAAGCTGACTGACAGGTCTCGTGTTCTGCTCTGCGCAACAGCCAGGGCAGGCAGAAACACTTGCCTCTGCATTGTGGCTGGCCCGCATCTTCGATGATTGATTACTTAACAGATTTTTAATTGTGAAATATATCTTGTGCATGCAGTCCCTTGCTCTTGATATGAGAAATGATCTTTTCTTCATACTTCATATTAATTTGGTACTTATCAAATCAATGTGTCCCAGTCTGAGTCATCAGACCTTTAAAAGAATGTGGAGAAACTGGAACCGACACAGAGACGGGAATCACAAACATGCAAATGTTACATAAAAAAATAAAAAAGAATTGAAACTGTCCAGCTTTAAGAAGGTCAAGGATGACTTGGTTTGTTGATATATTTTAGTATCATTTTGCATCCCTAGCATTCACATGTGCACACACACACACACACACACACACACACACTCTCTCTCTCTCTCTCTCTCTCTCTCTCACATACACATACATATCACTTACTCAATGATGGAGCAAAATTTGTTTTCTATTATATTTCCATCTAGATGGTGGTCCCTGACCCATACCTGTGTTGCTGGGGTCTAAGAGTACAATTGAGACCTCAGCCCTTTTAACCCCCATTCTGCTTTTGTCTATGACTATTTGGGTATATTGTAATTAGAAGGTTGTGAGCAGTAGCTAAGGTTTAGAAGTATTCCAACCAGTGCTGAAATTATTTCCAGTGAAAGATAGGGAACATATAATATCAAATTGGCTCTGGTAAAAGTCTGATAAATTATGGTGGGGCTATGTAGTAATCACCATTTTACTTGTGCCAAGCACAAGTGCATGAAGTGGATATTTTACTCCATTTTAAAGATGAGAAAAATGAATCACAAAAGAAGTTAAATAACTTCCTTGAACTAGACATGACGACAGGAGACAAAATTTTAATCCCATGACTGTCTGGCTCCTAGAATTGTGCTCTTAACCATTAGAGTACCTACAAATAAGGATTTGTCTAAAGAAAGGGGAATTGGGATGAGGTTTCCTATAGTCATAGTAAAGAATTGAGAAAATCTACAAGAATCCAGCAATAGTAGTTGCTTAGTCAATACAAGAGTGCTTGCCCTTAGCTTGGAGTGGTTTCAGTGTTAATTCTAGAAGGGTGGTATTCAGAGGCAACTTGAGTATAGTTCCATTGGTGCCAGCAACTGGTTTTTTGACACGAGAGTTAATATGCTTTTGTAATTATACTATGGATGTGCACTTAGAACTAACTAGCTTAGAGTCCAAGCAAGAGCAAGGAATTAGCGCTATATAACAACAAATGGAAAATGCACTTTCAAGCACTAGTGTGGGGGGGGGGGAGCCAATGCAGATGAGTCTGCTTCATATACACATACTAAAACCTATTTGGGATTTTATTTTTCAAATGTTCCCCAGATGGTCTGGCAAAGAAGTATATTCAAGAAAAGATTGGAACAAGTAAGAACAGATGTTAACAGTAAGTTAGGGCTGTCAGATTTGCCAAATAAAAACACAGGATACCCAGTTAAATTTGAATTTCAGCTAGACAATAAATAATTTTTTAGTATAAGTATGTCTCAAATATTGCATGTGTACTCGTACTTAAAAATTATTCATCATTTATCTGAAATTCAAGTTTAACTGGGAGTCCTGTGTTTTATCTGGCAACTCTGTAGCAGATGAATCCAGATAGCGGTAGATGAGTATTTATTGTTCATTCAACTTTTCTGTGAGTTTGAAAACTTTTTAAATGAAAAACATTAAGTGCTTTCTATATGTTTACTTAATTATACTGTCAGTTTTCTTTGTATTGATTATAAGTTTTGTTGTGTAGAAAAGGGAGAATGATTTAGATCCTAAAACTGTATTTACTGCCCAGGGACATCAGGCAAGGACTAGAAGGAATGAAACTGTCAGGAGGGACTCAGCAACAACAAGTGGTCTGACTTCGGTAGGCTCGTTTGTCCCCACAAGGTCAAGGTTCTCCTTCCTTGTCCAGAGGCATGGGGGCAGCTTGAGGGCACCAATAGGGGAAATGCCACTGTACCCTTCCCAGACTAAGAGACACCCAGTGGCCTGGCCTAGGGACACGTCTCCACCTCCTCAGGCAGCACCGGCAGGGGCAACTGAGAATGCCATCAGCACCGGAGAAACCATGCAGAAGAAAATAAGGCTCTGAAAATTAAAATGCCACTGGAATCACAGCACGTAAAAGTAGGCCAAGAGCCATGTGCTAAACCTGCTAAGATAAAAGACTGAAATAGTATCCAGAGTCTCCTAACATAATAGACAAAATGTCCAGGACACAATAAAAACAATTACCTGTCATACCAAGAACCAAGAAAATCACAAGCTGAATGAAAACAATTGACTGACACCACCACTGACATGAATCAGATGTTAGAATTACATGATGAGGCTTTAAAGCAGTCATAATAAAAATGCTTCAATAATCAAGTACAAATGATCTTGAAACAAACACAATCTCAGCAAAGAGATAATGTCAATTGTGTTAAGGAATGTATTCCATGAATAGTGTTATTCAGTGGGTAATTTAGGTTTCTTCAAAGTGAAGTCTGAAGAAAATGCAGTGACAGTAAATAGAGCCAAAGTAATGTGATATAGACCACTTAATCAAGTGCGATCAATGTCCAGAATAAAAGAAATGATGTTTGAAAGGTCAAGCAAGGCATACAAACTATCTGTGTTTGGAATTCCTATTTTTAGAGTGCTAGTGTTAGAAACAGAGGAATAACTTCAAAGTTAAACTAATCTAAGCAACTCAGTTCCTACTTGCCTTAAGGCCATTGCCAAGAATTTAGCAAAAAGATCAAATGTCAGAAAGTCTCTAGCAAACTGAAGGGGCTGGGTTTCCAACTGTGGCTCTACAATGGGAATGGAAGCACTGCAGAGCTCTATAAGTGATTCCCCCAGCTATTTTTTGCAGGCTTGTGCCTGGTAAAAGTGAAATGTTGCAAAGGCAACATAGACACAGTCTCTGGGTCCCCACCTGGTAAGAAGACATGTGCTAAGAAAGTTGAAACGAACTGCAGTTAGCCAATAGAAGCCTGTGATAACTGCAGATGTGATTAAAACAAATATTTCCACTTTGGAAATTTTCCTAGCCCTATTAGATGTTACAATAGCAATAATTCTAGCAGAAGTTTATTGTGCATTGCATACCAGACACTGTGATAAACAATCTATTTGTGTTATCTCATTTAACGCATATAGCAACTCTTCATGGTTAAGTATTATTATCCCCATTTAATACATGAGGCCACACAGCTTGCTTAATAAAACCCCAGCTCTCTTAAATCCAACTCTCTGCTTACTCTGTAACTATATCCGCTCAGCTGAACATGATTACATTTTAAATTCTTGATAGTGAACCTTCAGTTATTTCTTGATGCCGCCAGCATTCACACTACATTTCCTTCGGTCACTAACTTTTACACTCTAAGCAACCATGTGCGACTTCTCCTCCAACTTCCAGCTCCTCACTCCTATCCTCACTCAGCTGATTACTTTGCTTTCTACTTTACTGAGAAAAAACAATCAGAAGGGAAATTCTGACTCTGCACAGTCTGCCTTCCTGCTCGTTACTGCAGATGACCTGTGTGCTCCGTGGCCCTACCCCCATGACCCCTGTGCCATGTGTCCCCATCTCAGACAACCCCACTCTTTGTTCCTCAGACCTCACCCTCTCCTAGTCAAGGGCACCCTCCAGCAATTCTCCCATTTCCTGCCTGCATTATTAATTTTTTCCTTTCTACGGCGTCACACTTATCAGCGTATACACATGCTGTTATTCTCCCATTTTAATAAGACTAAATAAATGAACACAAAAGCAAAACTTCTCTTCCCTCTCTAGCCACTGACCACATGTTATTCCCTTTGTAGCAACATTGAAGGTTTGTCCATGCTTGCTCTCTCCGGTTCTTCTCATTCTTTTTAAAACACACTCTAAACAGACTTTTCCTACTCCACTCCACCAAAGATGTTTTTGCCAAGGTCAATGATGACGACCTCCACCTTGTTAAATTCAAAGGTCGATTCTTAGTCCTGTTTGTACCTGGCCTTTTGGCAGCATTTGACACAGCAGATCACTCCCCCTCCTTGATAGCCGGTCCTCAGCTGGCTTCCAGGACACACTCTGTTGCTTTTCCCTCTACCTCCCTTACCTCTGCTCCTCAGCCGCCTTTGCTGGCTTCCCTTCACCTACCCAACCTCTTAGGATTGGAGCATCCTAGACCAGGACTCAGTCCCCTTCTCTATCTTCTCTTGCTCCCTCAGTGATCTCATCAAGTCTCCTAGTTCTGAATACCTTCTTTCTGCTAATGTCTTCCAAATGCTTATCTCTAGGCTATGTCACTCTCCCGAATTCCAGACTCCAATACCCAACTGCCTACTCTCATCTCCCCTTTGATATCTCAGACTTAGTACGTTCGAAACCAAATTTCTGATCTTCCTCCTATATCAGTCACAGTTCTGGCAAGAAACAGCACACTTCATTTAGGTAATTTGAGGACAATTTAATAAAGGAGCTATTGACAGGGTGTAAGGAAACCACAAAGGACAGCGCCATACTCCAGGGCTAACAAAGGTGGCTGAAGGGTAACGGAGTAAAGGAAAGGGACAGTTGTGAATGAGAGGAGAGAGAACAGGAGTGAGAGGGAGAGCGAGAGAGAGACAGGGGCGGGGAAGTAGATAGAAGTGTAGAGGTTAATTGACAGGATCTGTGACCCTTGGGGGAGTACAACCAGTTAAAAATGACTCCTTCTTCCCTTGAATCAATATTAATCTTCCCGGTTAACCGAAACTGTCTGGAAAGCCAGAGAGCAAGAGATCAGTTGATATGCTCTGTACAAGTCAGCCTCCTGGGAATCAGAACAAAATGAAGGGTAGACAGTGGTTATAGAGGGGCAGGTTAAAGATATCCTGTCCACCCCCAAAACAATCCCACCTAGGGCTTCCCCCTTATCAGTGAATAGAAAAGCCATGCTGCTTGTTGCTCCGGGCAAAAACAAGGACTCATCTTTGATTCTCTCTCACATCCATCTATCAAGAGATCTCACCATCCAGATGTATCCAGGCCCCGACCACTTCTCATCAAAATCTGTCTATCTCCTCCTGATGGGCTTTCACCACAGCTTCCACTGTTTTGGAGAGTGATTTTTAGGCTTGGGCTTCTCTACACTGTTGCAAACGAAGTCAGTCCTTTGGGAAGGGACCCTGGGCTCTCTCTTGTATGGCTTGCTTCTCCTCTTGGCCAAATCTCTGAGCCATGGCATTGATGTTAGGGGTAGGCTCAGTGGCACAGTCCTCTCTGAGTAACACCCCACTTTAGGAGCTGAGCACTCAGTGGTTCGGGAGATTACAGCCCCAGGGCTCCTCAGCTCGCCTCTCCCGGCATGGAATTCCCACCCCACAAGCCCAGGAAAGAGCAGTCGGGGTCCCAGCATTCTCAGCGGTGCCACGCCGAAGCCACAGTGGGAGCTGTGCAGAAGGAAGCTCCACTTAACCACAAGGACTTGGAACTTAGCCTCAACGACAGGTCAGTGGAGACAGGAAGAGCAATACTTTCAGACTGTCCCTCTCGAAAAGCCAGCCCTTCCAACTGAGAGCTTGGCTGAGAGAGAGCCCTGTGCTCATGGCTACACAATTCTAGGGTGGAGTTTCCAGCTCTCTCGGTTGGGAGGGAACTCTGGGGCTTGGTTCAAATACCAAGTTGGAACCAAGGCTTTTGTAGTTCTTACCAAGTTTTAGTAGATTTTTTGAAAAAAAAGAATGTTTCTTTATTTGCTGCATGCTCTTTGCGCCATTTCCAGAGACCTTAAATGATTGATTTAAAAAATAATCTTCACCAGTTTTCATCTGGAGTGGATCTGTGGAGTTCTTCATGCCAGAAGAACTCTCCTTCAGATTAAGCTTTAAAAAGCTGAATCATGCCACTCCTCTGGTTAGATTCCTCCAAGTCTCCCACTTTCCCTAAGTAGAAAAACCAAGTCCTTATAATGGCCCGTAAGCCCCTGTGACCGCCTCCTTTGCCAGATTCTCTGATCTCACTTCATACTTGTTTTCCCCTTCCTCACCTTGTTCCAGCTACTGATGGCCTTGCTGTCCTCAAACGCGAGTGAACTTCAGCTACCGGTCTCCATACTTGCTGTTCCCTCTTCCCAGGACACTCTTTCCCCGATATCCACAAGGTGAACCCCCTCATCTCCTTCAAGAAATTACTCATTATCACCTTCTCAGTGAAATCTACCCTGAGCACTCAATACTGTAATTCACTCCTGACTCTCCCAGAATTCCCAACCCTGCTATTTAAAGAAGTATATAGCATGTACCGCCTTTTAACATGTTACACAATTTGGAATAAATGTAGTTCACAGTTTTTATTGTCAGCCTCCTTCAGTGCCATGGAAGCTTCAAAAAGGCAAGATTTTTATCTCTTTTACTCACTGATATCTTTCAATCATCTAAAAGAGTGCCTGTTGTTAGCAAGTACTGAATATTTACTGAATGAGATTTGATTTTATGAAATAGTGGAATCAGGGTTTGATCAAGAGATCATGCTCTCAATCACAAACCTATGCTGAGACCACTTTCAGATATTAGTTCCTATTTAAATAAAATTCATGGGCTGCAACAATACTTTACAAATATTTATAAGTCTAATGAGTTCCTTAGTATTATTCATTTTTAAAGTGTTTAGAGAACTTCAGATGGCTGAAATCATTGGCAAGCATCTGCAGAAATACAAACCATAATATTTAGGAAACAAAATGGGGAGGACTTGAGGGCTGACTTTATAGTCATCTAACAGAATCACAGTCTATACACCCATGGGGCATCAGACTTTAATCTATTTTGATTCTTAATTGGTATTTGAATTTGTTCCCAAAAAACTTGTTCAGTGATAAACTCAGATAAGGCTTCCAGCTGATGAAGATTCGTTTGGACAGCTTTTGTGAATCATGCCATTTGTTAGCTTAAAACTTCCTGGCAGGTATCATTATAAGAAGCATAAACAGAAGTGCAGCACCTTCTTTTGAATTGTTAGACTCTGGACCTGAGAATAGAAAGGAAGGTAGTCATTTGCTCTGTGCAGTTGGGCCTTACTCTGGATGTCTGTTAAAATAAAATTCATGGGCTGAAATAATATTTTATGACTATTTTTCAGCATAATGAGTTCTTGCAGCAAAATAAAGTATAATTTTTTTCCAGGTCACCTTTTTTAAATTTTTTTTTATTTTTAAGATGCCCTCAAGTTCTCTTTTTTTTGTTTCTCAAAAATGATGGTTTGTATTTCTGCAGAGATGTCTGCCAATGATTTTGGTCACCTGAAGCTATCTAAACATTTTAAAATGAACACAGAAGAACTCATGATGCTGCAAATGCCAATCTGCATTTTTCCTTCTTGGACACACACGGCTTGGATCTATGTCCAAAGCTCCTTTGCCCAAATTTTTCTACATGATTGTCCCTGAAGTCTAGACCACTGTGAACCTCTTCTTTGTGGACAATTCTACTTTTTTAGATCCATGCAAGTTCTGATAGCTGCTCCTCACACTGCTCAGTGACACCAACCAGGTGCATTAACCTTCACTGTGTGTAACCTGTTAGCCCAGATCAGTGTTCCTCAATCCTGGCTGCATATTACAATAACTTAGAGACATTTTTTAAAAATACTGATGCCTAGGTTCTACCTTCAGTTCTGACTCAACTGATCGGAATGGTGATTGGTATTGATATATTGGATTGTCAGAAAAGTCATGAAGCATGTTTGCAACAGATGGCACTAATTCATTTTTGGAAGTACTAGAGTCATTTGCATCTATGTTATTGCTATGTCATTTGATACCTGACAGTTCTAGCTTCATTCTAAAAAAAAATTGAGCGATTTGGTTGAGTTTCAGAGATTTTACAACAAGTTGAAGATGGAAGACCAAACTGTGCATTTTTGCCATATTTTGCTGTTTTACTTCCATAAAGGGAAGAATGCGCGTCAAGCTTGTGAAAAGTTGCATAAAGTGTACGGTGACAATACTCTACAAGAACATCAGTGCCAACAATGGTTCACGAAATTCTGTGCTGGTGATTTTGATCTCAACGACGCTCCTGAGTCAAGGAGGCCCACCGAGGTTGATGACGACAAAATAAAGGCATTGATCGAGTCAAACCCATGTTACATGACACGAGAGATTGCAGAAACATTAAACATCCATCATGCAATCGTTCATGACCACCTGAAGAAGCTGAGATACATAAGCAAGCTCAATATTTGGGTTCTGCATGAACTCAAAGAAGTTCATTTGATGGCACATATAAACATCTGCAATATGCTCATTAAACATGAGGAAAATTATCCTTTTTTAAAGTGACTGATAACTGGTGATAAGAAGTGGATTGTTTACAACAATGTGGTGTGCAAACAGTCTTGATTCCCATGTGATGATTCATCTCAAACAACATCGAAAGCAGACATTCATCAGAGGAAGGTTATGCTCTCAGTGTGGTGGGATTTTAAAGGTGTCATGTTTTTCGAGCTCCTACCAAGGAAACAAACAATCAATTCAAATGTGTACTGTCGGCAATTGGACAATTTGAACGAATCCATCATCCAGAAACGTCCAGAGCTTGTTAATTGTAAAGGAGTTGTATTCCATCGTCACAACGCGAGACCACACACAAGTTTGATCACCCGTCAAAAATTATTGGGGCTTGAATGGGATGTGTTGCCACACCCACCATACTCGCCTGACCTTGCGCTGTCAGACTTCCACTTATTTCGCTCTCTTCAGAACTCCTTGAGTGGTATAACGTTCAATTCAGATGAGGCTGTAAATCAGCACCTTGCAGTTTTTCACAAATAAAGACAGGTCTTTCTATGAATTCCTTCCTTCAAGGAATTATGAAGCTCACTGAAAGATGGCAAAAGGTTATCAAACAAAATGGACAATATATCATTGATTGATCTTTGTTCTTTATATAAATAAATGACCTTTGAAAAACATAGACAAAATGTGTCATGACTTTTCCAACAACCCAGTATTTTAAAAGCTCGATGGCTGATTTTAATGTGCAGCCAGAAAAGAAATGCAAAATCTAAGAACTTCAGCCTTGCAGAGTCCTAAGGGACTAAAATATTGAAAATTACTTTCATCATTCATATTACAGTTCATCTTAGAATGACTTGATTTAATCATTTTCATTCTGAAGTCATGAATACCTACAGTCAGCCAGACGCTGCATTTTGCTAGTGATGTGGAGCTGGACATATCTTCCACCCTCGAGTAGCTCTGTGTACAGTTATAACATAAAGGATAAGCTGGACATTGAACAAGAAATCACAAGTGCAAAGAGTGATCACAGCAGACATTTACACCAATAGGAAAAACTCCTTCTCACTCCACCCCTAGAATCTGGATGTAATGAGAGATGTATTTAATAAGTGTGTGTTGGGTATATGAATGATGTCAAGACACAAAAACTATTGAGTACGACTCATTAAGAAAGTTGCTTCAGTTAATAACTGCCCCTTTTCAATAAAAGTATGTTAGCAAAGGTTCTTTTGCACTTAATGTGAACTGTTTTAATGAGACCTTCAGTTCCTCTCGTCACTTATCTACTTATACATGTGTAGACTTGTTTAAAAAGGGTGTTCGGAGATCAGACTTCCACAGAAATATCTGTCTTTAGGAACCTGTGGATTATCAGAGATCAATGTTTTCATGGAAGGTAAAGGAAAAGAAATAGGAGATGAAACGGGAGTTTACTCCAGGCATACATACCTCCTGTGTGGTCCATTGTCCTACCAAGTTTAGGGTCTCTACACCATTACTTAGAATGATCTCAACTTGATCTTTTGGGAGCTGTTCCTTCTTGTCATTCAGGTCTCAGCTTAAGTACTACTGTATCAAAATGTACCTGGAATTTGTTTTAATCAGGTATGATAAGAAACGCGATGTAGAAATGACTGTCACAAAGAAAGAAAATCTTTATACTCACACGTCCCTAGAAACAGGAGGCTTGGCACACAGGGCCACATAGGGAACCAGAGGCCAGTCAGGAGGCAGAACAGGCAAGAGGAAAGCACAGGCCCAAGCCCCTTGTTGTGGTTTTCACGGGAAGAAATGGGCGCCCAAAGGTAGGCAGCTGTGTAAATTTCGGATTGGGTAGTGTGAATACTTTTGGCAGGTGTCGGGCTGTAAGGGTGGTTCCTAATTGTCTGGTACCTGGCCCTGGGATAATTTAGTGCAGGGGAATATTGTCCTACCGTATTTGCCGGCGTATAAGATGACTGGGCGTATAAGACGACCCCCTAACATTTCCACTCAAAATACAGAGTTTGTTATATACTCGCCGTATAAGACTACCCCCTCTTCCGCACACCTTCCACACACCAAATAAAAGGTAAAACAATATCAGATTTGATTTCAACATTTATATTTATATTCAAATGCTTATGACATGCAGGAAAACTGTTTCAAGGCTGTATGTAATCAAACATATACATAAATCGCGATTCGCGATTTTGCGCTATCATACTGGGTGTATGGTCGGCTGTGTGCGATTTTGCGAGTGTGGTAAAATCGCATAACAGCAAAATCGCATAACAGCCGAGCATACACCCAGCAGCGCTGCTGATGCCTGAACGGTATGTGGAATGAAGTGGGCGGGCATCGGGAGGCCACTATGGCACGGGGCAAGCACTATGGGCAGTCTATCTGAAGTGTACCTGGCGTATAAGACGACCCCCAACTTGGAGGCATATTTTTCAGGGCCAAAAAATCGTCTTATACGCCGGCAAATACGGTAGATTGCAGAAGCCTGATAAAAGGAAGGTGATGTGAGTATGGACTCTGGATTGGCTGGGTCGCATATCATAGGTGTGCTGGCTGGGGAGTCACCTGCTATCTCTAGGGATTAGCTCACCTGGGAGGGCAGTCTCTCTAGGATTAGCAACTCTCAAAGATGTCAAAATATCATAAAGCACAGAGAATAAAAAGTATTAACAGTACAACCACCTCCTCAAAAAGGCTTTCCCCGATTTCCCATACTGAGGTGATTAGAGGTCATGCTCTCTCACAGCACTCTATTTTAGTTCCTCCCAAATACTTCTCTGATATTTCTGTAGTAGTTTCCTTACTCTCTTTTTCCATTATAAGAAGAACACTGTTCATCTTGTTTACTGCTTTATCTTTAGTATTCAGAACAAGGATACATGTAAAATAATTCAATAAACAGTTGTTAAATTAAATGTATGCTTTCCTCGCTTCTTAGACTTCCCAGCTTCTACTTTGTCTTCATTATAGGTGTTACGAGAATCACCACAAATTTACTACCATGGTCATGGGGTTTCTCTGTTTCTAGAACCTTCAGGCCAATGTTCCTAGAGAACCATAAAGGTCCATGGTGTAAAGGCATGCATAGAGACACGGGACAGAAAGGCTCTCAGCTTGCAGAGCAGGCAGAGACTGATGGGCCTGTTGATGGCCAAAGGAAATAAGGGATGGTAACAAGAAAAAGGTAGGCAGCCCATGTAGTATCACTTGAAAATTTTTATTTTGTTTGAGGTTAACTTCACCCATTCGTTTTTAGTCTAAGACTCCTTGCTGATTACTTTCTAAATGCCAGGGGAAAAAAAATGCTATATACTCTGTGTTGGGCATGGAAGAATACTATTTGGGCCTCACATTTAAAAAGAGAAATGGAGGACTAAAGGTAGTCCTAGAAAGCACAGAATGTATTCAGATACACTTAGACAACTGCATATGTCGATAAACATACTCAGCACATGGACTCAATATTCAAATATTGAGGCTCTTGTGTTTCACTTCCTGCTACACAGGGCATTCAATATATATTTGTTGAATGAATAAATTTGAGAGAAGGAACAAAGATTTGACTAGCACAAAATCCTTGTGGAGCTAAACACCTTTTACTTAGTTAATGAGTATTAGGATTAATGCTATAAAAAATCATAGTGGTTCAGTTTCTCTTGTATGTTTTCAATGGTAAAGAAGCTGAGGACTAAGAAAATCATGGAACTTGTTTGAGGCTCCCAACACATTCGCAGCTAATTTTAGAATAATATAAATGATATAAATCACAGTGTCTTCACGTTCAGCAGCTATATAAATAGGTCTAAATTCCCTGGGGTGCAAGGGAAGTGACGGTGTTGATATGTTTAGGTTAGGTTTTTCTTTTTTTGTTTTATGATTGGCTGCATAACAGATGTCCATAAAAATGAGAATTGAACAATGATTGTACAAACATCAGTAATACAAAGAAAGTATTACTTTGAGAAAAGCCCCAGCTTATAAACGCGGCCAGCCCAGATGAATGGCCTCAAAGGGACCTCAAAGGGACTCCCTCTTAGTGAAGATACACAGATCTGCTTCTAATGGATGCTGGTGACAGGCCTCTGATGTATGAGCGAGTGCATTTTTATTTGCATATTAAACATGTAAATAACCAGCAGTGCAGAAGAGATAGGGAGACAAATGGAACACGACATTGAAAGGGCATATTCATCTAGTCAAAAACTAATTGGAAGACAACCAGATTCTCGTGCATACAGACAAGACAGATCTTTTCGTAGCAGGGCCCAAACCCAAAACAAGAGCAACGCACAGTCCTCACCTGACTGACACAACATATGCAGCTGGAAAACCACTTCTAGATCATTTGTGTGACTCTCTCCTTCACTCTCAGAGAGGTAAACTAAGGCGGGTCAGACTGACTCAGCTAGCATTAGTCAGCATATGTAATTAACCGTGCTGTGGTATGCAAAGGGTGAATGAGACATGGCATTGGTAAAAGGACTTTACCATTTGGAGGGGGCAGAAGACAGGTGGATAGCGAAATTCTGTATGTGATGAGAGACGAGGTCCAGATTTGTGCAGAATGCTGAGGGAGACCGGAGGAAGTATAGCACGGAAGTAGTCTATGGGGAAGAAGGATCCCTAGTATTCAGCTGCAAGTGGCAGAAATTCAACCCAAGGCAGCTTAATTTTCTGTGCCCATCCCTGATGGTGGGGAAGGTGTGAGGGGATTTGTTAGTTCACCCCATGCTTTGCTTCTATGTCTGCATTTTGTTCCCTTTAGAACCTATTTTATGACTAACTCAGAAACCCCATGGAAAGCCACCCCTAAAAATTTCTCAAGACTCCTGGGGCTACACTGCACTTTTGCCCCATCCAGATTTCTGGGGCAGCCCTGGCTGGGCACCTGCCTCCAGCTCCTCTTCAAACAAGAGATTGTGCTCTGGTGTTTCTATTAGGTAGGGAAGTGAGAGAATGTCTTCTACGTTTATAAAAAATAAAATAGGGTTATGGTTTTATAACATTGATTCACTCAAAGCTCAACAAACATTAATTGAGTCAAGTACTGTATGAGGTTAAAGGTGTTCTGATTACCATTTCCGGGGACAGGGAGGTTGTTCCTATATCTACGAGCAATTTTTAGACACCAGCTGAGTGTCCTACAATTCAGCTCAATCCTGACGCTATCTACCTGGAGATAATGTCAGATTCCACAGATTAAGGGTTCATTTCTACCAGACTGCTCTCCCCATCCACTTCAGATGCCAATCACAATCGCAGGTTGTCATCTGGGCTTCTGACCAACCAACTATAGCTCAAAGGTTCCAACGACCTCCTCCTTGAGTTTCATTAATTTGCTAGACCAGTTCACAGAACTCAGAGAAACATTTTACTTACTAGATTACCAGTTTCTTATAAAAGGATCTAACTCAGGAACAGCCAGATGTAAGAGAAACATAGGGCAGGGTAGAGGACGGGGTGCAGAGCTTCCATGCTCTCTCTGGGTGTTTCACTCTTTCCAAATCACCATGTGTTCACCAACCTGGAAGCTCTCTGAACCCTGTACTTTTAGATTTTTATGGAGACTCCATTCCATAGTCATGTGATTCAATCATTGGCTATTGGGATTGAACTCAACCTCCAGCCACTCTCCCCTCCCCACCGCAGATCAGAAAGGTGGGACTGCAAGTTCCAACACTCTAATCACATTGACTCCTCTGGCAACCAGCCTTGACCTTAATGCTTTCCAAAAGTCACTCATTACCATAATAGAATACATCTTTATTGCTCTTATCACATAAAATTTCAGTGGTTTTAGGAGTTCTGTGCCAGAACCTAGACAAAGACCAAATATATATATTTCTTATAATAGATCACAATATCACAGAAGTACTGGGGGTATATACAGTGACACACAGGACAGGCACATTCTGTCCTCTGAGAAGGACTTCGATGGAGATGCCCAATCGTTCATGTTGGACACTGCAGCCAGACTACCTAGGCTTAAATCCTGGGTTCCCTCTGTAACATTAGGCAAGTTAGTTCATTTCTCTAAACCTCAGTTTTCCCATCAGTAAAGTGGGGATGAAAATACTATGTCAGAGATTGGCTAGTTTTTCACCACACCCATTTCTTTTCTTTCTGGCCACAGAGTTAGACTGTATTTCCCAGCCTCACTTGTGGTTTAATGTGGCCAGTTGGTGCTGGCTGTTAGGATAGGGGCAGAAGGGATGGATGCAGCCTTCAGATCTGGCCCATACAGCCTTCCAGGAGACACTCTGTGCTCTCCCTCCTTGGTTTGCTGGATGAATGCAGAGGACCTAACAGAGGACTGCAAGCCCCCAGGCAGAGCCACAGGCTGGAAGGTATTCCAGTCTCTAAATGACTTTGTAAAAGGTCTCCTGACAGGTAGGGCCAGCCACTTTGTACTTTGCATTAACCAGAAGCAAACATTTATTGTGTTAAACCAGTAAGAGTTAGGGCGTTATTACAGCAGCTTGATTTACTTACCCTACCTGGTATAAACACCTACCTCATCAGGTTACTTCAAGCACTAAAGTATCTACAAAGTGTTGGTATAAATGTGCTCTCGGGACATAGAAGCAAAAGTATTTCCATGAGTCTCTTTTCCTGATGTCTTTGTTATAGCTAGAGGATAATGTAGACATCATCAGTAATCATGGTTCTCCACTTAAGGCATCGTATTGTGATTGTGATTGACAATACAGCCTTTTCATACATAAAAATGGGTGTCAGTGAATCACATAAAATGAGCAGAGCTGCAGGGAGGTCAGCAAATGTGAACTAGGGAAGTTCAGAAGGCTATGCTCTGGTGGCTTCTCTCATCCTGTCGTTCCTTGGGTCCCTTAACCTTAGGCTGCAGTCAGGGCTACAGGGTATTAATACCCTGTGACTCCCATAGCTAGTGGGCAGAAGAGAAGACTTTAAAAGTTAGCAAATTGATTATATCATATAGAATCAGGAATACATGTTTAAAAGTGGAAATCATTCCTAAGGTATGCTTAGATTTTCCTTTGAAAATCTTTTATTATTGGTTAAAGTCCCAGAAAAAGGTTCAAGAGAACATTCAGCAAGTGATCAGTTAAGAGTTCTACCCAATAGGAAGATTTTGAACAAAGGGAAGACGTAAGTGACTTGATAGCTCACTTGCATATTTACCTGTCTCTACACACCCTGACAAGTTTTCTCTAGACTTATATTGGCAAATAAATCTCTTAAAACTTGGTTTTAATTTTTTCCAGTTTACTTTCAGGCTCTTAAGATATTGTGCTCCACCCTCATCACTCACCATTTAGTATCTCTAACAGTACCACAAATTTTATTTTTATGATATAGCATTGTCAGCAGATATACTGCTTGTGTGACACACAGAATACTTCATGGGTGCCTAAAATGGCCTTGTAGATAAATAAGTCTATCAGTTCAAACGTATTCATATACTCCCAGAAACCTCTCATCATCAGGAATTTTCCAATGTACCAAAATGTGAATGAAGTGGTAAGCACCCAAAGAAAAAGCCCATTATCAAAGTTTATAACTATCATACAGATAAAATCCCAAGGAAGCCATAGGCACTTGCCTCAGTCCCAGACAGCTGTTACGTTCAGCCAAGTATAATCCAGGCAGGACGTCCATGTTTATGTACACATTTCAACATCCTTAAAGAGGATACAAGTATATAAACAACAAAATGTATTAAAACCCTTCTCTCTCTATTTTGTGATGCCCCAAGCCCCTGGAAGCCTCTCTCTTTCCTTCCCCAGAAGAATTGCTTCTGCCTCCACATCATTCTGGTGTCCCAATTTCTGTCTTCAGAAAATTCATTGTATCTTCCCAGAGCCTTCTAGCAAAGGAGATGCCTTGCCTACAGACCCCTGGACATCAGTTCTCTTCTGTGCTCTCCTTTTTTGTCAAAAATCCATCTGCTTTGCTTTTGGCCATTCTATCTCATCCTTCGTTCCATCAATTCTGCATCATAAAGGCCCAAAGAATTGCCTGGAATTGGAGCCTTCCTCTGTATGCAGCAAAGGGTATGGAGCTGAGCAGACCAAGCCCGAATCTTCCTCATTTGTAAATGACTTTTGTCCCATCACACCTATTAAGTGTAAGGCCAGTCAAACAATGCCCTAAATGTGTACATGTTGCTTGTACAGGCTCGTTTCCAAGGACCATTCCAATTCAAAAGCAATGCTTTGTGTAAAATGGAGACAGCCATTTGCCGCTGGTAAATGATTCAAGAAAGTCCAGCGTGATAGCACCATCTCTCAAGGGCTTCTCACAGCTGAGCTTTGGGTAACATAAAAAGTCCCCGTCTGTTGCCTAGTGAAAGAAGAATAGCTTATTCTCCTACTGAGATGAAATTAAAAGATGCGGCTGTTCTATCATATTTAGCAGCACTCCTATCATGCACAAAAGCTTCTGTGGCACTGATTAAAAGGAGAAAAGATCATCTGGCTAGCAGAAAAGGATCTGTAACTAAAACAAAAGTATTCTCACCCTTGACTAAACATTTACTGTCAACAATCTGTCTTCTGTATGCATCCGGAAAAACAACACTCCCAGACACACACACACACACACACACACACACACACACACACACACACACGTTCAATTCACAATAAATCTGCTTTAAGGAACAATTACCTAGGAATAATTTTTTGTTACCCTTTAAGCTAAATGCCTTACATCAGGATTAAACGTGCCTCCTTCTGCAGAGGATATCCACAGGCCACTTATGCCGCTGGTTTTCAAAGGAATAAAACAAAAGGGGGATTATTTTCTTAGCCCTTATTATGCTCATTATGTGGCTCATTATTTCCACAAATAGGCTTCGTTAATCCAGAATTAACTGTCTAGGATCTTTACCCTAGGCTTCAGTTTAGCGAGGGGAGGAGGCCTGGTTTTCCTTGTGTGTGCAACATCCTTGCTGTGCACAAGGACTTGCTCTGCACCTTGATCTTCAAAACCTGGAGCAAGCTCACCCAACACACTGTTTACAACAACACAGCTTCTCTTTCTTGGATCTTAAGTTTTATTTAAGGGAGATCCAAATGTTGGGTAACCTAGAATAAAAGACTTCCATCTTCCTTGTGACAGTAGGAATAAAATGCTTCTTTGAACAAAGATAAAAACATTTTTTGTTTCATTTCTTAAGCCACTAATACCTCCAAAAGATAGAAATTCCAATCTGAAATATATTAATGTTACTTACACAATGTTACTGTTTTTTTACTATATAGGAAATTGTTATCATAATTTAACATTATAATTATTTAAACCTAATTTATAATTATAATTATTTAAATTAGTTTAAATCTTTCTTATATATTGTTGAAGTGTTTTCTTTGTGAAATAAATCAGGAAAGAAACAGAAAAGACTGTGACAAATCCATTTCATAAACATTGCTCAAATTTTATTTTCCAAAGGCTTGAGGCAGTATTCCAAATCTCATTCATTCCTATTAATACTAACCTTATATAAATTGGGAAAATGGTTTGTTACAGGTAAAAGAGAAAAATCTAATTATATATTATACTTATAATAATAATTTCTTAATTTTGAGGTTTGCTACTCTGTAACCTTCCATTTCACATACTATTTAAAATGTTTCATTATTTCTCATTATCTTTTAAATCACATTATCTGATATATGTCTGCTTCTTAGAAAGGAGGGCTTTTATCCATTTAATTTATGTACTGCCCCAGCATGGCAAAATCACACCCACAGACACTTAATAAAATTGTCTGAAGATAAATCACAGATTATATATACATGCTGCTTACATTGTAATGATATCAATATAGGAATAAAATTGGGTTTCCCCCTCCATGTCCTATACATATATTTGGAATTGAGCGAGGTTCTCATTAGAATAGTGGAGAGAGCCTGAAGCCTTGCATGCAGAGGAGGTTTGGAAGGAATCCCAAAGGAAAATGATAAGCATATTCAATTATTGGTAAATGGATCAGATGGGAAAGCAACTGCTCTTGCTTAGCTCAGAAAAGGAAGTTTGTTGACACATGGTTCCCAAGCATATGAAGTGTAGTTGTAAGAGGAAGATAATCAGATATTCCCGTCCCCTCTCTCTCATAGACTCAAGAAATATTTATAGAAAATAACTGCATATACATTTTTTTAAAATGTGTTGGCCAGAGGCTGAGTCAGGTCAGATGCTTCATGAAGAATGGTGGGAAATAAAGCTGGCCCTCGGGAAATCATCAAAGGAGAGGTCTGTTCATTCCTTGACTTTTCCAGCTTCTCTCCCAATCCAGTAACCCCATCCTTTTCCATTCTGTAAGGCATCAAGGACCCTTGTTCTTTCCTTGTTTTTTGCCTTCCCTATCAAATTCATCTCAAAAAAGAAAAAAATCTGATAAAGTAATCTACATTACAGTGACTTAGATTAGTAACAGAAATATACTACTCCTCAGTTCAACACAGTACATATTTGTAGTGCTCCCACTGAGAATCAGGCTTTGTTTGTCCCTACCCAAAAGCTTTCAGAATAAATGAGCATAGCATGGCTTTTAGAGGCAAGCTTATGTTTGAAAAAGAGGGAGAAAACTTTGAGTCAAAGGAACATAACCTTGATTGTTGTGTAGCGTGTACAGAATGGTAGTGAAACTACTGAATATTAACACATGTTTCCCCATCTATAAAAACAGTGTTCTTAACCTCATCGATTAAATGATTAAATTAAATGACGCATGTGAAGTGTTGATTTTGTTGTTACTATTATTTTTATCTTTACACCATCTTCTGGGTTCAGAAACACTTAGAATTTGAGGATCTTTTTGGCCCAAAGAGTCAACACAGGGAAAGGGAAAGATAAAAATTCAAGTGTAGGTAAGTTTTCCTAACAGCCAAAGTAGGAATATAAAAATAAATATAACAATAACATCAACAGTAAATGCCATTTGAACACTTGCTATGCGCCAGGCACCATGCTAGTTGTTTATCGTCTTTAAACCACACAAATTCTCGGAAATGGACGTTATTGTCATACAAATGAGGTAACTGAGGCTCAGAGAGATGAATTCCTCAGGGTGACACAGCTAGTGACAGATGGGACTGGGCCTGAATGCAGTCTGTCTGGCTGCACAGTCTATACTTAAGTATATGGTGTCCTTTCCCTGGATTTACCGCTCAGTAAGCATACATCATTCTCTATTCTCTCTGTTCCTGCTCATCTCTGATGTGATTTAATTGGGTTAAGATAATGTATTTTCTAAGCATTGGGCTTTGAATACTATGTACAAATTTAATTAAAGTAAGTTGTCTTGGTTTTATTTATGTTGCCTCTTTGAGTAGACAGCTTTTTTATTAATTATTTCTAAAACAACTTGAAACTTATAGCAAAATAGCAGAAACTGGATTAAAACTTTTCTTTTCCTGAACCAATGTGAGAGTTAGCTGCTGACATGGTGTCTGATAATCCCCAAATGCTTCATTGGGAATTTACTCAAATAAGGTTATTCTCTTACATATAACCATGATAAACCATCAAAATAAGGAAATTAACATTGATACATTACTAGCAATTAACCCTCAGACCCCACTGGAGTTTTGCAAATTGTCCCAATATTATCTTTTACAGAAGAACCCAGTCCAGACTCACATGCTACATTTAGTTGTCATGTCATCTAGAAAGTTCCTCAGTCTTTCCTGGACTTTCAAAACCTTAACACTTTTGAAGAGTATAGGTAGTCAGTTATTTTGTGGAATGCTCTTTAATTGGGTTTTTATCCAGTCTTCACTCCTGATTGGATTCAGATTATCAGGAATATCACAGAGGTGATGTTGTGTTCTTCCCACTGTACATCAATTTCTGTTTGTCCCATTACTGATGATGTTAAATCGCTTGAGTAAGGTGTCTGCTGAGATTCTCCACTATGAAGCTATTCTTTTTCTCTTCAAAATTCATGAACATTTTACGGGAAAATACTTTGAAACAATATAAACATGCCATTCTTCATCAAACTATCAACTTCATTTACTAATATAGGCATGCCTTGTTTTATTGCACTTAGCTTTTTGCGTTTCAGTATTGCATTTTTTACAAATTGAAGGTAAGACCCTCCAGCAGCAAAAAGGTTATGAATTGCTTTTTTGCTATGCTCACTTTATTGCTGTGGTCTGCAACTGAACCCACAATATCTCCAATGTATGCCTGTATCATGGATTGATAGTTTATTCATCAGTTTTAATCCATTACTGTAAATATTTATTCTGGTGTTCAAATTGTAACAGATTTGGCCAGGGGTATCCCCTTCAATCTGTTGTCTATGTCCTTTTTTTTTTTATAAATAAAACCTTTTTATTACAGCCGTTTATGATTCACAGCAAAATTGAAGGAAGGGTACAGAGATTCTCATATACCCCCTACCTCCACACATGCATACCCTCTCCCATTATCAACACCTCCACCAGAGTGGTACATCATTGTCCATGTCCTTTTGACATGTCTTCATCATTCTTTGAGCACATCCTTATTTCTGGTACATAAGTGTGTTCTAGACTCATCTTATGCATTTCCTGCCCTGGGATGGGGCATTTTCTTCAAGGAGCCCCAGTTCCTTTTAGTGGGGAATTACCATCCTCACAGCAGAGATCTTTGTGCAAGGTGTGCTCCTTATGAATACATAGACACATATTTATGTAGATATGTTTCTAAATCTATCTCTGCACATTGAAAAGCATGAGTTCAAACAGATATTTCCAATTCCAATCTGATACTCATAAAACCAGTCAAGGGGTAAACTTGTGATTCACAATGTCAGTGGTTCTTAAACTTTTAGGAGTCATGAAGCACATTTGGGATTCTGATGAAAAACTTGAATCCTTTCTCCCAGAAAAGTTCATATACATATTTCTTTTTAAAACGGCAATAAAAACACTTTTATTATTTTTCAAACTCTACTTAAAATTCAAGTGTTCACTTTTCAGCTTTATTAAAATCTGAAATCTCCACAAAATCATAGTAAATTTTAGATCTGTTTGTGACTCAGAGATGGATTTTTCTATAACTAAAATGTGTCTGATTTATAATAAAAAGAACATTTTATTAACCAGGACACATCCATACTTGAAGTATTAACCTAAGAGATTTAGGACGATAGGACAAATTTGGGAACTGAGCTTCTTAACTCTCGCCACTCTAGTATATACGGATTATTTTTTCAAGCACATGTTTACATCCAAGAACCTTTACGTGGCTGCTAGTTTATTATACACTTATGATATACTATAACTGTTCTGACTATTCTGGATGCTGAATGTACAACATTTTGAAAATTAGGTCAGAGCATTCCCAGGTGACATGTTACAAATCTCTCTTTTTTTATGAAAGGACTACTGGATACTTAAAGATGACTCTACATTAAAGGGACTTCTACCAAATTCACAGTGAATCACTTGCACATTTAGTCAGTCATGCTATTTATATACAAAAGCAAATCTTGAAATATCAAATGCTAAATCATGAATGAAAAATAAACTTATGAAACATGCTCTATCTTTAATCAGGAAAATGCACCTTAAAATCACACTCACCCAACAGGTTAGCAAAAATTAGGAGTCTGACAATGGCAATATTAGCGAGAGTGTGGACCAGTGGAAACTCCTTATGTGCTATTTGTAAGAGTATAAATTGGTTCAACCACTTTTGAAAACAATTTGACATTTTTATTAAAGGTGAAGATATATAAACTACAAACCAGTAATTCCAATTCTACATGTTTATCTGAAATAAAAATCACAAGATTATACAAGAATATATGTAGCAGCATTGTTTGCATTACCAAAACAGTGGAAACAAACCAAATGTCTGTCAGCGAAAGAATGGTGGCATATTTATACTCATATGATGAAATAACATATCGTTGTGAAATGACTGATCTGTAGCTAAACAACATAGATGAATCTCATAAACATAATGTTGAGTAGAAAAAGCCAGAGATGTATTCGTACACTAAAAATCCATTAATACAAAAATTTCATACACTAAATTATATTGTTTGAGAATACTTTCATATGTAGTAAGAAGAGAAACACAAAATTCAGGATTGTAGTTACTTTAGGGGGAGGGGATGGGATTGGATTAAGTAGAGGTCCACAAGAGACCTTAAAGATATTTGTAATGTAATTTGTATTTCTTAAATTCCTGGCCAATACACAAATGCCAATATTATTGTTATTCTTAATATTTTATACACATGTGGAATATCCTTTTCTTTGTATGAAATATTTAATATTTTAAGCATTTCTTTTAAAGGAGGTAGCTTCTTGAGGTTCCTTGCACCATTATAATTATTTTTTTTTAGATTTCAATATGTTGCAGCCCATTTCAATGCAACTATCAAATGAGTTTATTTTATTTCATTTTTAATTGTCTGCCTGATATTTTAATGCCTAAGTAATAAATAACTTGATATTTTGTACAGACACATACACATATACATGCATGCCTACCTACATATACTATTTATTTATTTATTATTAGTTTCAAGTGTCCAAAACAATGCAATAGTTATCCTTTTCACCCCTCACAAAGTGACAACCCCCCTCCTCCAAACCACCTCCCCCCCACCCCCAATATCATACATATCTATTATAATTCCATTGACTCCACTCCCCACACTGTACTCCATATCCCGTAACTATATGTATATTAAATTATAGTTGACATACAATATTATTCAATGGAAGCTTCAGATGTACAGTGCAGTGGTCAGGCCTCTACACCGTCCATAAAGTGGTTTCCCTACCAAAACATGAGTCCATCTGGACCCCTAAAAAATATTTACATTATTGATTATATTCCCCAAACTGTCTTTTCTATCCCTGAGGTAATATTGTAATTACCAATTTATGTTGTCTCATCCCTTCCCCTTCTCCCTCATCCCCACCCCTTCCCCATCTAGCAGTCATCAGTTTTTCCTCTGTGTCTCTGACGCTATTTCTGTTTACATTACTCATTTATTCAGTTCTTTTGATTCCACATGTAAGTAAGATCATATGGTATTTGTCTTTCTCTGACTTATTTTGTTTAGCATAATGTTCTCAAGGTCCATCCATATCGTTGGAAATGGTATGATTTCATTCTTGTTTACAGCTGAACCATTATAATTTTTACAAGTGATTATTTTATTGTTTAGAGGAGTGAATTTTCTGAGGCTAAATATATCCCAGGAATTTTCAGACATTATTCTTCCTACCCTACTTTTAAGTTAGTTTACCCCCTTCTACAGATGAAGAAACAAATTCACAGCATGTAAATTATGACCCTAGGGTCTTCAGGACCAATAGTGATGGGGTGGGAATTTGAAGCAAGGTCTCTCTGATTCCAGAGTCTGGGCTCTTTCTGCTCCACCAAAAGCTACAAAATGTTCCCACACACATCACCTCATTTAACCCTCTCAATAGCTCTCTAGGGGAGGGACTGATATCTTGATTTTTAAGATGAGGAAACTCAGAAGTATTAAATGTGCTTCCCATAGTCTTGGCACACAAGAACTTAAATCTCAGTTGCTTGATTCCCAAATTCACTAACCAAGAACATCACCATCTTCCCATTGATAAATCCTAACATAATTGGGGAGGGAAGGTTTTAAATTAACTTGCAGTATATAACAGAACCATCAGAATTATCTGGTTAAAATCTGCATCGTTTTAGTTTTCTTTCCTCAACTATAAATAAATAACCCGTGTAACATTTACCAAGGACTATTTTATATTCTGATAGTTTCATAAGTGCTGACTAACTTTCCTAGTTCCCAGATTCCTGGCTCACATTTCCTGGGTCCTAGAATGGAAAACTCGGGCAGAGAGGTTAAATGATTTGCTCAAGATCATAGGGAGAGTTCTCGGTAGTCATGCCTTCTGACTTCCAGATCCATCCCCCCATAATCTAAGCTGACTTTGCTTAGCAGTGAAAGAAAATTCCTACTTATTTCTCCATGTCCACCTCAACTTCACCTTATTTATTTCAACCCATGTGACCAGTCCCCTGTTCTGTCAGACTTAAGAAACTCTTAATTTCTAATGGCCAGGGAGCCAAGTACTGAGCACATGCTCTACTCTAGAGAGCTATTTTAGTTCCACTTGAACCCTGAGAGCTCGCAAAGGTTGTCACTGCTGTGACTCTTACTTTTTGATAATTTATTTTTCACACAAAATAATTCATGTAAAAACTAAATAAAACAAACCCCACCCTGGTATTGAGGTACAGCAACTGGAATTACATTTTCTCCTCTCTGGAACACTGGTCACTTCAAGTCAGAAAATGATAAATTTTAAAACATAAGAGATTTCAACCAGTTGTTCTCTTTTAATTTGACTTCATTTGTATACATGTGGAGGCATTCATGGTCTCTGTCTCCATGGCTTTAGGAGGATGAGGTATAGAGGTATATGAGATGGCAGATACAGAAAGCTCATGAGAATTCTTTTGACTCGATGGGGGAGTTGGAATATAAACCTCTACCAATTGGTCAAGTGGTCAGTTCACTGATGTTTATGTAAATGCACAACCATACAAATAATCACATTCAAGGAGTAGCTACAGACATGTACTGACATACAACAGTGGAAAACGCAACACAAATCTCTCATTTCTAACACTGCAATTTAAAGCTAAATGAACATGCTGCTTGAGTTAATCTGGAATCTAGTATGTACAGTATGCTTTACTCTAAATGTCTAATATCAAGAAGCCTGAGTTGTTATTCTAATGTTAATGATGGTAAAAGTTTTGAATAAGATACATAACCAAGTGTTAAGAGTATTTTCCACATATTCTCTTATTTAAACTCTCAAAACTTTCATAGCAGGTTAAGTACTGCTATTAACCTCGGCGTTTACTCAGCACAGGAAGCTGAAGCTTGGAGAGGTTAAATGCTCAAGGTCACAGAGCTAGCAAGTGGTGAAACCTAGATTCAAATACACGTCCTTCTGACCTCTCAGTTGGTTTTCTCTGTTATGCTATGCTGCCTCAGTAGCACCTACTGTAACACCCAACAATCTGATTCTATTCTGGCGAGCTTAGTATTTTCCTGTTCCCATGTGGAATAACTTGTACTCTGGGTTTTCTAGGGAAGGAATGGTGGCGCTGGGGAAGAGAAGTGATTCTGCCTTCTGAGAAACTGCTTAGAAATTTTCCAGACTATGTCATGGGAATAGCTTAACCCCAGACCCAAGACACGTAGGTGAGCCAGGATGGAGTGTTTGGGGAGAGGACAGGGTCAGGCAAATATTTCATCCCTTAGATACAGCCATTGTCCTTTATGTGTCCTGTGGCCTGAGAAAGCAAAGAACAGTAAGGTCAGCCAAACAGATGTGGGGGCAGAGCTCATCGTGTGCTAGCTTTCTGCAGACACTAAAATGAAAACATCAAAGACAGCTTTGATGTTCAAAAGGAGAAGTCATAAAGACAGCCTGAGGGTCTGTGAACCTGTGAAGGGCAACGTTGTCTTGGCAGTCTTGCTAGGTTTTTGAAAGGGGAGAATAGGGAGAGAGATTATTGAGAAAACTAAATATCTTAGGCTTCACCTGATCATCCCACAAAATAGAAAACTCCATGAAGACAGCCAGGATCTAAACTTCTGGTTCTTTATTATCTACCTAATGCCTAGTTCAGAGAAGGTACCATTTAAGTAATAATTCATCCATACATTCAGTTATATTTATTAATATTGATCAAATGATTGAGCACCTACTATACACTTACTTCTAAGTGTTAGATATATAGAAGTAGATAAACCAAAGTCCCTGCTCTCATGGCATAAACAAATCAATATAATATATGTTACTTTAGGTGGTTTAAGTTCTAATAAGAAAAATAAAACAGAGTAAGGAGAAAGAATGACAGTCAGGAAATAGATAGAGATGGACAGAGTGTGATAAAAAAAAACCTCTCTACTAAGGGCCATTTAAACAAAAAGTTCTGAAGGAATCGAAGCAGTGACAGTGCAGATATGGAACAGCCTAACATAATCAATTAATAACTGATTCATTTCCTAACCCCAAGGCCTCCAATCCCCACATTCCTGAGTGCAGGAAGTGTGTAGACTCCCTCCCAGGAATATCTAGAAATCACAAGATGCATTGTCACATATCCTTGAATTTGACTTGGTAATTGATTTAATAGCTGATGACAACAACAGACATTTGTGTATGTATTTTATCATTTTTGATATCAACTAGTGAGTATATTTCCTTTCCTACTTGTTGGTCATTTTCCTAAAAGGTACATGAGGACAAACCATTTTCCATTTCCTACATCTAAGGGAGCTTCTATACTATTCCACATAACTGAAAATAATTTAAAGTTTGTACTACAACTTGAAATGTTTCAAGCTGTCCTAGTGAGGTATTAGAGAAATTTTATGTTATATATTTATGTGGATAATTCAAGTATTGGACAACAGTCACTGGCTGCCACTGGCCAGGCATTTTTAACTGATGTGCTGATTTTTGACACAATTTCACTCTAAGGGCAAGAAGTACCATACATCCCCTCGGGCATGAGAGTAATAGTTGTTGGGTGAGGCCATCACAGGAGTGTCCAAATTGGAAAATCAGTGGGCAAGCCGTCAAGTTCCCCATAACTTTTCCAGAAACTGTGTATTCATGGATATGATAATCTTTATATAATTCAAACCTAGCAAACATTTACTTAGCACTTTCTCTATGCAAGACCCTATGTTATGTGTTTGAAGGATTTGTAATTTTAAAGAATGAAACTTTTGATTTCACTGCACCTCTCTGCTGTTACTATCCTTTCACAGAATTTGCCCACGCCATGGATTTTATAGTGCAAATGTAATGCACACGTGTTGTTTGAATTATGTAAACAGTTGCATTTATAAATCTGGAATGTTGAGAGACAATTGGCCCTTAACAGACTAATTCCCAATTCTCTTCTCTATTGTTGAACATTTCCACAATATACTGAAGAACCTAAAATCTATGTTCAAAAGTTTTCCCCCAAGTGGCAAGTTTTTAAGTGCCAGATGGAGACACATTCAGCTTTCAGAGTAAGTATAAAAGTCAGGGTAGAAATGGACTGGCTCACAGATACCTGTGCTCATTTATTTAGTTATTTAAGAAAGACTTGGTTCATCCAGGAGGAATTTACTAGAACTCATTTGATAGGCACACATTATCAACAGCTCATCCCAATGTTTCTCATCTTCACATTATAAGCAGACAAAGACAAACTTAAATTTAAGGACTTCAATTTTAATAGTGAGAGGAGATGTTTGCCAGGCTTTGACTCATTTATGGAAAGGTATATAGGAGGACAAAGGGGACATAGATAATGTTTCATAGGATGATGACAGAGAAGAATCTGTTTCTGGTGAGGAAATATGCCAAGAGAAAGGCTCAGGGGAAGCAGAGACAATGCTGATATTCTATGATTATTCAGTGTCTCGGCTGCACTCATGGGTCATTCCAGAGGGTCCAAACACTGTGTCTGCCCTGTGAGAGTGAGAATGGGGCTACTCTGATAAGGGAGATGCATTTAAAGGATACATTCCTAGTTGATTATAATCTTTGAAACATTGGATCCAGAAATTATTTTGGAACAGTCATAATTCTGATATCTTTCCCCCTTAAACTGTAGCTAAAACATTTACCATGCCAATTTTGAAGTCCAACAAAACATGTGCACATCGGTAACTTCCAAATTTTAGCAATTAAGAATAAAATGCTATAAATATTTCTGTTTTGTGTAGATACTCATTTGAGTAGATACCGAAGAGTGTGATTGCTAGATTGTATTTTAAGAGTATAAGTTTAGTGGCTGTACCATTTTGCATTCTCGTCAGCAATGAATAAGTGCTCCTCTTGCTCCACAGCCTCACACAGCATTTGGTGTTGTCAGTGTTCTGGATTTTGATCATTCTAATGTGTGTAGTGGTGTCTCACTGTTGTTTTAATTTGCATTTCCCTGACGACATAAGATGTAATGCATCTTTTCATATGCTTATTTGCCATCTGTATATTTTCTTTGGTGAGGTGTCTTTTCAGGTCTTTTGGCCATCTTTTAATTTGGGTGTTTACTTAGTGTGGAGTTGTAAGAGTTCTTTGTATATTTTGGTTACGATCACTTTATCAGATATGTATTTTGCAAATATTTTCTCTCAGTCTTGGCTTGTCTTTTCATTCTCTTAACAGTGTCACAGAGAAGAAGCTTTTAATTTTAATGAAGTCCAACTTATGCCTTGTTTTCTTTCATGGATCATGCTTTCTGTGTTGTATCTAAAAAGTCATTGCCAAATCCAAGGTCATCTAGATTTTCTTCTATATTATCTTCAAGGAGTTGTATAGTTTTGTGTTTTACATTTAGGACTATGATCCATTTTGAGTTAATTTTTGTGAGGGATATGAGGTCTGTCTTGAGATTCACTGTTCTGCATGTAGATATTCAGTTATTCTAGCACCATTTGTGGGGAAAAAAAAACTGTTTGCTCCCATTGTATTGCCTTTACACCTCTGTCAAAGATCAGTTGACTATATTTTTGTAAGTCTGTTTTTAGGCTCTCTATTCTGTTTCATGGATCTATTTAGCTATTCTTTCACCAATACCACATTGTCTTGATTGCTGTAGCTTTATAATAAGTCTTGAAGTTGGGTCGTATTCCTCTGACTTTGTTCTTCTCCTTCAAAATTCTGTTGTTATTTTGGGTCTTTTACCTCTCCATATTAACTTTAGAGTAAGTTTGTCAATATTCAAAAATAACTTTCTGAGATTTTGATTCAAATTGCATTTAACCTATAGATCAAATTGGGAAGAACTGACATCTTGACCACATGGTGTCTTTATACACAGTATCCTTCAAAAAATTAATAAAACTAAGAGCCATAATTTCCTTCTTGTACTTTTTATTATCTTGGTTTCTTTCTTTCTACTAAGACTTTTGCTAATATGTCCTCTTTTTACTTCAGTTGCTTTTTTGCACTATAAAACATGATTTCTGCCCAGAGCTTATAACCTAAACTAGAGAAATGAGAAACTCAGGGAGAAAATGGAGAAAATGGAGGTAGAAGAGACAGGAAGGAATGTTGTGGAATAAATAACAGGCACTTCATCACCTACACAAGGTGCTTAAGTTGCCAAGGCACTTAATATTAGTTAAACTAATAAATGAATGGCTGACTGACATATATCAGTAGTAGAATCCATTGTGACATTAGTACAACTTCTTTGAATTAGTCTTGTCTCTAGGTGTGTTTAGATTATTGATAATTCCTTACATACCTTGTTTTGTAAATACAAAGTATGCTATCTTATGCCCATCAAAAAATACAAATATTCATTCTAGATTAGTATAAACCTATCCTTAAATATTGTAATCCATAGCAAAAAAAAAATCCAAAAGGTACATTTCTCCATGTGCATCAATTCATGAAATTACCAATGACAAAATTGATAGTAGTTTGATAATAGCATTGAAATGTGATATCTGTGGGTGCATTAAATTTTTTTCACAGCCAAGAAGTTTTTGATGAGCTCACTTAAAACGTTTCAATAATTTTCTCATTTTGACTAATTATTTTTCTCTGTAATGTACTAAGAATCCACTCTTTTCTCCTATTAAGTATTCAAATTGGACCAGCCAGGATAATATGCTTTAAAGAAAATTTGGAAGTAAGAGAGGAAAGTGCAAAATAGAAAAGGACTTTCCAGCACTATAAAATGATGCCAACCTTTCAACTGTCATATTTAATAAGTTAATAACAATGATAACATTTTACAATTGTACACTGCCATTCATTTCCAAGACATTTTCACAGATGGGATCTTACCTAATGTCACATGAAACTTGTGAAGGAGAGACCAGGTGGTTTGCCCTAGATCAAAGTGGAAGGGTGCTATCTCAAACCCAGTTCCCGTTGTCCTTTTCATTATTGCTGAGCCTTCAAGTCATTAGTCATCACAAAATTATGCATCTAGTAAATAAGAATTACATACTTGTATATATACTTTTAGTTGAGAAGTAGCTCATTTCATTTCTTGTAGTTGGGATTTCCCATAATTTTGAACTATGATTCATTCTAACATTGAAGCTCAGTGCAGAGTAGAGGATCATGGAAGGACAAATAGTGTAGGAAGAATATGTTTTCTTCCAGATCTCATAAAAGTCCTTATTTATATATAAGTCTCATTTTTATCAAAAGTGGGAAAGCAAGTCCTCATCCATTTCATTGTATAGGATGGTCAATGAAACTTTACTACTTTGATATTGTAAGAAGTTTGGTGGATAACCAAATTGAGAAAATAAAAGCATACTTTTTCTTTTTGGCAGAAGAGATGAAATAATATGAGAAAAAATTCAAAATTAAGATTTTCATCCAGACCCTTAATACATGGTCTGACAATTAAGTTTGCGAACTTGTTGCAACTATGTTGCTAATGTTTTTTTATATCAAAGGGATTATTCATTATGAGTCTGTACCAACTGGACAAACAGTGAACCAAGTTTACTATTTGGAAGTGCTGAAAAGGCTGCATGAAAAAGTTAGACAAAAAACGACCCAAACTTTTCACCAACAATTCACGTTCTTGCATCACAACAGTGCACCAGCTCACACGGCACTGTGAGGGAGTTTTTAGCCAGCAAACAAATAACTGTGTTGGAACACCCTTCTTACTCACCTGATCTGGCCCCCAATGACTTCTTTCTTTACTCAAAGATAAAGGGAATACTGAAAGGAAGACATTTTGGTGACATTCAGGACATCAAGGGTGATACGATGACAGCTCTGATAGTCATTTCAAAAAGAGTTCCAAAATTGCTTTGAAGGGTGGACTAGGTGCTGTCATCAGTGCGTAACTTCCCAAGGGGAATGCTTCGAAGGTGACTGTAGTGATGTTAAACAATGAGGTATGGAGCACTTTTTCTAGGGTGAATTTGCGAACTTAATTGTCCGACTTCATGTGTGTATGTGTGTATGTGTGTGTGTGTGTGTACGTGTGTGTGTATACATATATATATATATACACATACATATATATGTGTGTATATATGTATATATGTGTATATTTATATGTATATATGTGTATATATATATTTGTATGTATGTAAGTGTGTGACTATGTAGTACTCAAATTCTGATACAGAGAAGAATATGCTTTAATGCAGATCAGAAAAAGCTTAGAACAGTTGTATATCAACTGTTCAAAGTCAAATAAAAATAAACTATGAATACAAAAAGTGTGAGTAATTTTAGAAAATAAAACCAGATATAAGTTTTAATGCTTTGAGATTGACTTGATATTGACTTTTTTCAAGCTATGGGAACATAAAAATTGCTCTCTTTAGGCAAAATATTATAATAATGGCACACTGGTCTTAGATTCACTGCTAATACGCATTATATGATTACCTGATATTTCTCAGTCTTAGCATGCTTATTCGCAAAATGGCAGATAATATTTTTCATCTCTGATTTCCTATTATTCTAAAATCTTTTCAAAGGCCTTCCAGCTAGTGATACAGCCATGTCTGGTACTCAAGAAACTTCTTCATTAGATTACGGTGCTCTCTCCTTAATACTACACATCTGCTGAAATTGTGAACTGCCTGTAAAATAACATCCCGTGAAAAAGAATACTTGATCTAAAATGGTTAGATATCAATAGTATTGTACAAACAACCAAAAAAGTACAGAAAGGGTACGTGATTTTTTTTCCTTATTAAGAACATCTGCCTCCTTTTTATGGTTACCTAAAATGTTAAAACACTTTCCATACATGTATGTGAGTGGACAGGCGCTGTCTAGAGATTTATCTTATAGTTAATCCTTTCATTGAAAGATTTCACTTCTGATCTCTTGATGCTGCATATTTTACTGAGAGATGTTTTCAAATAACAAAACACATCACATCAAACATCTGAACTGCACTAAGTTTACAACATGCTTTTTACATACACCATCTTGTTTCATCTAATTATAGCAAAGCTGAGTTAGGAGTCACATATAGAGCATCATTATATCTCCTACCTCGGCAAAGATGGAGCAAATGCTATTCCTGACCTTTGGGTATTTAGGTAAATAGCAGTTATAAAATTAATAATCCTTGCCATCAGGGAGCTACGACTAATTCATGGTACATTAAAGGAAAGAGGCCTTCAAAATGCCAAGGATGATGTTCGGCCCAAGAGGAGGCTCATGAAAACTTGAATCATAAATGAACTGAAGCATTTAATATTTTTTTCTGGGAAAAAGTTTCAACCAATTTTCATATCCATTTACATAGCATTATTTGGATGCCATCTGGCCAATACTTTAATTTTGACATTACAGCATTTAAAAAAAAAGTTTTAGGCAAGTATAACACGTGTTCAGAGAAGTACACAAATCACAGTGTACAGCCTGACGAGCTTAAGAGTAGAGAATCACCAGCATCCCAGAAGCATCCTTTGTGCCCTCGTTTAGTCACTAGCACTCCACAGCAGTCACTATCCTGGCCTTGTTTTTGAACTTTCTGTAAACGGAATCAGACAGTAAGTATTCCTTTTGCCCAACATTATGTTTCTGAACTTCACCCATATTCGTGTGTGTATAGCTGTAGTTTGTGTAGTCTCATTGCTGTGCAGTATGCAATTACATAGATATATTTCAACATACTTACTCTCGTGTTGATAGGCATTTAAATAGTTTCCAGTTTCTTTCTGTTATGATGCTGCTATGAACATTCTTGCACATGCTTTTCAAGAATTATACTTGGTTTTTGATGAATATACCTGTGCAGTTTTTAATTCTTGCTATGCCATTGAATATGCATATATCCAACTTTATTAGATAGTGAAATATGCTTTTCAGAAGTGATTATATCAATTTATACTCCCACCAGCAGGGGTGAGCGTTCCAGTTGTTCTACATCCTCACCCTAGCACCTGGTATTACTAAATCACTTAATGACAGGTTCTTTTTTTTTTCTTTTTTAAAAGATTTTTATTAAAATAGAGTAAAATACAATATTATTAGTTTCAGGTATACACAGTAGTTATTTAACATTTATATACCTAAAGAAGTGATCATCGGGCTGGCCGAGTGGCGCGATGGTTAAGAGCTGGCTTGGGAAGCCAGAGGGCCCCGGTTCGGATCCCACATATGAGGGCCAGTGATACTGCCCTCCACAGCTAAGATGCTGAACAACAGCTCAACCTGGAGCTGGGTTGCCATGAGTCACCGGCGACGGGGTAGGCTGCAGCCC
>NW_017731974.1:830567-835802 GCF_001890085.2 Hipposideros armiger | reverse complement strand
CTCCACAACTAGACTGAAGAACAAAACAACAGCAACTTGTCTGTTCCCCTTCCCCCAATTCCCCAGCACTGTTCCCTTCCCCCCAATACCCCAATAAAAATCTTTAAAAAAAAAAAAAGAAGTGATCATCATGATAAATCTAGCAACCATCTGACATCATACCATGATGTCAATATTATTGACTATATTCCGTATGCTATACATTACATCCCCATGACTTGTTTTATGCCTGGAAATGTCAACCTCTCATTCTCCTTCACCTTTCCCCACCCCCTTTTTAATTTTTCAATTACAGTTGACATTCACTACTGTTTTATATTAATTTCAGGTGTACAGCATAGTGGTTAGACATTTATATCATTTAAGAAGTGATCCCCCTGACTAGTCTAGTACCCACCTGGCACTATACATAGTTATTACCATATTATTGGCTATGTTCTTTATATTTTACTTTATGTCCCCATGACTATTTTGCAACTACCAATTTGTATTTCTTAATCCCTTCACCTTTTTCACCCTGTTCCCCCCAGGACCCTCCAATCTATCACCCTAATAGATCTAGTACTCATCTGGCACCATACATTGTTATTATAATATTATTGACTATATTCCTTATGCTATACCCTACATCCCCATGACTACTTTGTAACAACTAATTTGTACTGCTTAATCCCTTCCCCCTTTTCACCCATTCCTAATCCCCCTCCTGTGTAGCAACCATGACATGTTTATTTTTCTTGTACACCTGTAGTTGGAAAAGCAAATGATCTTGAATCAGTGAGCTTTAATATATTAACAAAAAAAGAATGAAAGAATCTTATTAATCTTTGTAGTAAAGCCAATTATGCTAAATCTATCCTAAAAAGTTTTGAGAAAGATACAAAGCATATGGATTCACTCTAAGCATGTTGTTTTTATAAGAAAGCATTAACTAAGTGGCATAGTTATTTTAATGTGTGAGGTCAGACTTGATCTATAATTTTTAGCTGAACAGTTGGAAGATATGTAAATTCACAAAAATGAGTACAATCTGGATATTTTAAAGGGGGTGGGGAGTGAAGTAATTTCCCTGCACTGGGTATATGAATCCCAGGAAGAATTCATTTTGAGATATTATTGGAAGTTGAGATTTTTGTACAGTTTAAAATGTGGAAATAAGTTGGGCACTATTAACCTAAAGAACTCTTATGATTGTTCGTCACTCCGGATGACAAAATTCTTCCCTACTTCCCTATCAGAGGTCCAAACAATGTAATTTACAAGAGAAATCAATAAAGCCAAAGGTGCATTCACAGCTTAACTCACATTTTGGTTTAGAGAAAAATGAGAATAATTATGGATCATTTGTCTTCATTACTTAAATTTAGAAATAATGAAAAGCTTTAGTTGACATAAGAAATATTTTTTCCCCAAATGAAGTGGAAAGCTCAGAGCTGTGAAGACCAAAGCTCTGTTTATCAATGATGGTGGTAGGAAAACTCGCCCTTCTGAGTCCTTTCTACCAACCTGACATCGCCAGTTTCCCACTTGTCCTCGCTGTCAGCTGATCTCTTGTCACCTTATATTTGGATTGTTACCAATATCAATTTTTCTTTCTCCTAGTTATTCTTGTTAAATTTTTCTTCAGGAGGAACAATGCAAAGATATGCACATACATTTTCCTATCTAGAAATCACCAAACTTCATTTAGTCATGAATCCCTTTATTCAGAAATATTTGTTGATCCCTATACAAAAGAACTTCTAGAAGGAGTCCAAAGATAATAATAGTTTGAAATCACTTATGTAATCTAATGAATAAAATATTTTAAAGGCCTAGTATAGAACTGAAAGTTTAAATTTATACAATAGCCCTTTCTAGATATCTCTAATTTTAGACTATATTTCCCCCTGATGGAAAGAGTGGAATATCTGACTTCTGCATTTCTTAAGAGTATGTAGATTCAGTGAGCCCTTTAAGAAAACTTTTCTCCTCCCTGTGTTTAGATGAAATGACTCATGTCTGCATTTCATTTACAGCAGACTGTAAACTCCTAGTGGGAATGATGCCTTCTTTGTATTAATTAATCATCTCACAATATGCAATATGACACATATAAAAAGTTATATGATAATCACTTGATTAATTGTTAAGAAATAAATGTAAAATGATAATGGTGATAGCTACCTCATACTGAGCACTTCCATATGTCAAGCACTATGTATGTATGTACTTTTATCTTCACATTTACTTTTAACAATACCCCCCCTAGAATCATTATCCCTATTACAGATGAAGCATCTGAAGATCAGATGCGGCAACTTGCCCAAGGCCACTTGAACCCAGGTCTGTCTGAGCCCTTAATTAACATGCTTTCCCAAAAGAAAGTGCCATTAGCAACAATAACAACAAAAAATAGAGTTCTGTCACAAGAGCACTGGTTAATCATCAACAAAAGATATTTAAATTTGCACCTCAACCAATGGCCAATGCAAGTCCCTGAGTAAATTGGATATCCACTCAGATACTGCCCTGACCTCATTATGATAATAATGAATTATTCCTTTTAAGTCTTGCATTTCAGGAAGAAGTCATGTTCTGCAACAACAACAACAAAAAGCATTATTAAAAGTATGTACAGTACTGGAATTTCCCAGTTAGAATTTTGCTCCTATAAGGACTAAAATGGAGATGATAGCCTAAGTTCTGAGTGTGAACCTGGGGAACCCCAATCATGGGTTTGTCAGAAGGACCATCTTTGTATTCAGGATAACAGATACTTGAAATACAAGAAACAACAATAAATTTCATGTGTGTAGGGGCAGGAGGCATTACGTACACAACCCACCACAATCCTAAAACGTTAGTCTCGTAACAGGTTGAAACAAAATTTTGTGGAAGTTCAAAGAAGGAAGGGAAACACTGTTTGAGTGGGTGTTCTTCAATCCTCAAGCACCCTGCTTAGGACTCCTTTGTAATATCGTGCCCCTCAGCTCCACGTCTGTCTAGGAAGAGTGATTAAAGCCAAGATCCTCCCTTAAATTAGGGGCTGGAGATCAGAGACCTGAGGATGTCTGTCCCATGGGCAGACTGGGTGATGAAGCCTCAGCTGTTTCACCAAATCACACAAACAGGGTGATTTTAATGATCAGTGACATTATTCTTATCTCCATCAAAGACTGACAAAAGGACATGGATTTTAAACTATAATTGGGATGATTAGGTGCCCAGCTGAAAAACAAGTTCCTGATATTAGGCTGGTAGAAATCGTCACCATTTATTGAGCACTTGTTGGCCAGGCACTGTTAGGAACTTCATAAGAATTATCTTAATACTCCTAAGACCCTGCATGGGCATGTATTTTCCCCATTTTTCGGATGAGGACATTGAAGCTTGACACAGTAAGAAGCTTCTTTAAGCTCAAGCAATGAATCATTGGTTTAACCAGACTTGCCACCCAAGTTGACATGACTCAAAAAGTCATTTCTTTTTACCACAGAACATTTCCTAAATTGTGGACTTTAGGACACTAGTGTTTTAGAGTGATAATGTTTAGAATAAATATGTTTGAGAAATACCAAGGAAACAAACGTTTCCTTGCTACCAATATTGTCAAAATGCACTGGTAATATGCATTATGAATCTCCAACAGAGGGTTCTAATGTCTAGTGTCTAGCATTTTCCAAACCTGTCTTGTCACAGAACTCCTTTATTTCTGGCACAGCTAAAATCCCCAAGGACTCATACTGCAAGTGGCAGAATTTAGGAAAACCTGTACTACACTTATCTGTTTTGAAGTCTCTTTCAGTAGAGACCCTTTCAAAAGAAGAAAGAGTTCCTAGATTCATAGAAACAGAGACCATTTAAATCCTCAGTGGCTACTTGATTCCCCTCATCTCCAAAATATTATGTTGCCACTTTCCTGGTTTGTCTGTTCTGGTGAATACTGATGGGTGACCAATTTCACCTTCACACACCTCTTAACTGTTAGGAAATTCTCCACCTTCTGACATATCTCCTTTCCCCTCTAAGTTTCTTCATGAAGTCACATCTTGCCACTACAGACAGTAAAACAAGTCTTTCACTATAACCCAGTGGTGTCACCATAATTTCATGTGTTCACTGTGTAGACTGTAGCCAACCTTCACTGACTGAAGATTGCAGGCTAATGCTACCCAATTTCTGATGCAGCTCAGTGTGAAAAATATGGGGTTGGGGGATCCTACTTTAGAGATTCTTCTCCCCCCCCCAAGGGCACAGCAAACGGACTCCTGTCCAATGTTGCAGCATCTCAGACCCTCTGCCCTCTGACATTTCTCACGCCCCCAGTATTTGTATGCACGGGAAGAAGACTCATAACATAGATGCTGGAGAGTCAGACAGCAATGCTCCTCACACCTACACAAGTATTTCATTAAGGTGCTTTGTGATGCTGAACAGCAGCCTTCCAAAGCAGTGCTGACATAAATGTCAGGCACACCCTGATGCCTAAGGATCAGGGCAGGTTGTGTTTAAAAACAGACACAGTTTGCACTGTATCCACTCTACCATCACCAGACAAAAAATGACTACAGCCTCCTCTTTGCACTGCAAAAACTTTATCCCTAGTGCTAAAGCATTTCTCTGTAAGTATAGCCTTACAAAAATGATACGTATCTTCTCCCCTCTTTGAGATAAGGTGAGTGGAGAAAGAAAGAAAAAAAGAAATATAATATGAAAATAATTGACATAGTTAGTTCTTTGAATGTCTGAATCCTGTAAGTATATAAGTATAAGCCTATACTTTGCTATTACAAATTCCCAGAGGGCAGGAATTGTGTCTTATTTATTCTTCTAATCCCCACAATTCCTAGCATAGTGATTTGCACTTAGTAGGCACTCAGAAATAGTGAAATGAATTAACAAATTAGTTTATTCCAATTACTTGATTATAAAGAAAAAAATAGAAAAGTCATTGTTTAAGAAATAGGCTCGTTGGGCCGGCCGAGTGGCGCGATGGTTAAGAACTGGCTTGGGATGCCAGAGGGCCCCGATTTGGATCCCACATATGAGGGCCAGTGACACTGCCCCCCACAGGTAAGATGCTGAACAACAGCTCAACCTGGAGTTGGGCTGCTGTGAGTCGTCGGCAATGGCGTAGGCTACAGCCCCTGTGGCAGTGGGTTGCCATGGGCTACCGTGTGTAGCCAGCAGCCAGCGTGAGTGGCCACCAGCCACCGTGAGCGGCCTTTCAGAAGCCGGCGACTGATCTGCCTC